>NC_061122.1:88269227-88270823 GCF_002878395.1 Capsicum annuum
CCGCACTTAAGCATTTTCAACAAATAAAGTAACCAACAACATCACCTCCTAAACACTAATTCACTATTAAAGTCACCGGCACTTAAGCAGTTTCAACAAATAAAGTCACCAACAACATCACCTTCTAAACAAAAGTTCACTTTTAAAGTCATCACTTAAGCATTTTCAACAAATAAAGTAACCAACAATATCACCTTCAAAACACTAATTCACTGTTAAAGTCACCGGCACTTAAGCATTTTCAACAAATAAAGTCACCAACAACATCACCTCCTAAACACTAGTTCACTATTAAAGTCACCAAAACTTAAGCTTTTTCTTCTAACAAAGGCACCAACGAAACTAATTCAATATTAAAGTCACCAATAGTTAAGCATTTTTAACAAATAAAGTAACCAACAACATCACCTTCTAAACACTAATTCACTATTAAAGTCACCGGAACTTAAGCATTTTCAACAAATAAAGTCACCAACAACATCACCTTCTAAACAAAAGTTCACTTTTAAATTCATCGACACTTAAGCATTTTCAACAAATAAAGTAACCAACAACATCACCTCCTAAACACTAATTCACTATTAAAGTCACCGGCACTTAAGCATTTTCAACAAATAAAGTAACTAACAACATCACCTTCTAAACAAAAGTTCATTTTTAAAGTCACCAAAGTTAAGCATTTTCAATAAATAAAGTCACCAACAACATCACCTCCCAAACACTAGTTCACTATTAAAGGCACCAAAACTTAAACTTTTTCTACTAACAAAGGCACCAAGGAAACTAATTCACTATTTAAGTCACCAAAGGTTAAGCATTTTCAACAAATAAAGTCACCAACAACGTCACCTTCTAAACAAAAGTTCACTTACAACATCACCTTCTAAACAAAAGTTCACTTTTAAAGTCACCAAAAGTTAAGCATTTTCAACAAATAAAGTAACCAACAATATCACCTCCTAAACACTAGTTCACTATTAAAGTCACCAAAACTTAATCTTTTTCTACTAACAAAGGCACCAACGACATGACCTTCTAAACAAAAGTTCACTTACAACATCGCCTTTGAAATAAAAGTTAACTTTTAAAGTCACCAAAAGTTAACCATTTTCAATGAATAAACTAACCAACAACATCGCCTCCTAAATACTAGTTCACTATTAAAGTTACCAAAACGTAAGCTTTTTCTACTAACAAATGCACCAACGACATCACCTTCTAAACGAAAATTCACTTACAACATCACCTTCTAAACAAAAGTTCACTTTTAAAGTCACCAAAAGTTAAGCATTTTCAACGAATAAAGTAACCAACAACATCACCTCCTAAACACTAGTTCACTATTAAAGTCACCAAAGCTTAAGCATTTTCAACAAATGAAGTAATCAACAACATCACCTTCTAAACAAAAGTTCACTTTTAAAGTCACCAAAAGTTAAGCATTTTCAACAAATAAAGTCACCAACAACATCACCTTCTAAACACTAATTCACTATTAAAGTCACCTGCACTTAAGCATTTTCAACAAATAAAGTAACCAACAACATCACCTTCTAAACAAAAGTTCACTTACAACATCACCTTCTAAACAAAAGT
>NC_061122.1:88270923-88272622 GCF_002878395.1 Capsicum annuum
ACAACATCACCTTCTAAACAAAAGTTCACTTTTAAAGTCACCAAAAGTTAAGCATTTTCAACAAATAAAGTCACCAACAACATCACCTTCTAAACACTAATTCACTATTAAAGTCACCGGCAGTTAAGCATTTTCAACAAATAAAGTAACCAACAACATCTTCTCCTAAACACAGTTCACTATTAAAGTCACCAAAACTTAATCTTTTTCAACTAACAAAGACACCAATGAAACTAATTCACTTTTAAAATCACCAA
The DNA here is from genome assembly GCF_002878395.1 of Capsicum annuum. Taxonomy (NCBI): domain Eukaryota; kingdom Viridiplantae; phylum Streptophyta; class Magnoliopsida; order Solanales; family Solanaceae; genus Capsicum; species Capsicum annuum. Next base: position 88,271,181 of record NC_061122.1, read on the forward strand.
AAGTTAAGCATTTTCAACAAATAAAGTAACCAAAAACATCACCTCCTAAACACTAATTCACTATTATAGTCACTGGAACTTAAGCATTTTCAACAAATAAAGTAACCAATAACATCACCTTCTAAACAAATGTTCACTTTTAAAGTCACCCGCACTTAAGCATTTTCAACAAATAAAGTAACCAACAACATCACCTTCCAAATAAAAGTTCACTATTAAATTCACCGGCACTTAAGCATTTTCAACAAATAAAGTCACCAATTAAACCATTTTCAAGCAACTAAGTATCAAAACAAAAACAAATTCAAAACAAAAAAATACCCTTCAAAGTCCCTAGACTTAACCATTTTCGAGCAAGTAAGTGACCTAACAAACCACATTCAAAACAAAAAAAATCTCCTTCAAAGTCTCTACACTTAACCATTTTCATGTTACTAAGTCGTCAAATAAGTCACATTCAAAACACAAAATCCCCTTCAAACTTCCTACTCTTAACCACTTTCAACCTACCGTGTCACCCTTAAAGGCCCTACACTTAGTCATTTTCAACCTACCAAGTTCATATACATTTAAGATCAAGTTCACAGTACAATTTTCAAGCAACAACAACACCAACAAGATGTCAAGAACAATGCTAGTGAATCACACAAAGCCACACACGACTTCACTAGACTTCAATATGAATAATTAAAGAAAGATAATAACAATAGTGAATCGCACAAAGCCCCACACGGCTTCACTATGTCCACATACCTTTGATATTTTTCCTAATTTCTTGATATTTCAAAATGACAGCTTCAATCTGCTTATAGATTCTCTCACGGAAAACTGCAATATCAAAAATAATGAGCTTATCAAAATCGTAAAAGGGATGCACCTTTTACCCAAACACTATAGCTAAATATGATTACGCTTACTAAAAGGGACAAAAATGATGGCATAAGGTGCATTCAACGGTCAAAAGTGGATCATGATACGCTTTTTATTGAAAAATATGAATAGAGTACATGACTACAAATACTGGAAGTGAACTTAACAATGATCTGATGTGTTAGGCTCGAATAGTATCTATATTTGTTTATCTAACAACAATCTCTTTGACCTTATATTTAGTATAGAATTATCAGTGGAGAAATAATTTTGCAGCCACGCTTCAAACAACAAAGTTATAGTCCAAAGACGTTTTGCAGGGAAACTAAATAGGCTCAAAATATTAGTCTTATGCCAGTAATTTGTGCACATTATAAACAAGTGGCCAAAAAAATTAAAATATCACAAATAGCCAATTGTTGGCTGATTTACACACATTGAAAAGATCATAAAATGTGCCAATCAGGACATTGTAGATGATGGTCAATATATAAAATAAATGACCATGGATTCAATCAACGATCGACACTTGACGATGAAGACCAGAACTAAAGAGGAACCTACAACAAAGA
>NC_061122.1:88275622-88277325 GCF_002878395.1 Capsicum annuum
AAAGAGAAGCAAACTATGAAGCAATTCATGCCTACAGAGTAAATTCATAATGTGAGTCCAACAACCCTTAAAAGAAAATCAATAGAGCAGCAAGGAGAATCCACTGACCATAAATAGGCATGTTATATTTCAATTGTAAAGATTTGACATTCTTTCTTAGTTTATGTTTAGTTATAGGTTTATTATTTCATTTAGTTCATAATCTTACTTTTTCTACTTCTTGAACAAAGATCTTTAATCTTCAAATTAAGCTAATACAATATCTTTACTTTTGTTCTTGTTATTTTACTTTCTGTATGAGTAGCTAAAATCTAAAATGATGTTGTGAAACCGAATGAAATTCAGTGGGCAAATTCCATATCAGCTTTTTTTAATCAAAAATTGAACAAAAATTGAAAATGGAGAAGAAGACTTCTAAGAATAACAACGAGGCTTTGAGCAAAGACAAAAATTCTTACCTGTTGATAGCAAAAGCAAAAATTGATCTTCAATGCTGAGATTTCAGCGCTAAGATCCTAAGAGAGTGTTGAGTGGTGCTGTCGGCATTGGTGGAGATGGATACTGGCAGCGCTTTGATTCCGTCGATGGCTGGCGGCGCTAGGTTCCATTGTCGCTGAAATCTAGGGAGATTGAAGAGAGAGGTTTGAGAGAGGAATAGAAAATCGAAGAAAGAGGTTTGAGAGAGGAAGAGAAGATCGAAAAGAGAGGTTTGAGAGAGGAAGAGAGAGGTTCGAGAGAGGAAGAGGAGATCGAAGAGAGAGAAAGAGAGGTGCAGCTATTTTTTGTTAAAAGAATTAGGGTTACAGTTATTTTGTTTAAAAGTATGATAAATTATGGATTTAATCTCAGCCATTGATCGGATGAGATCAATGGCTATGATTAAAATTGAGAGGAGTCAAATGAAATTGAAATTGAGGATTTTAATTTGAGGTCAATTGGAAATAAATTTAGACTAAAATTGACATAGACATATATAAAATGTGGCTAGAAAGTAAATGAATTGGGAAAATTTAATTGAATTAGGGTTGCTATTTTAGGAAATGTAATAAAAATGTCGATATTAAAATAGATTACGTTTATAAAAATAATTTTTTTAATAAATTTTATAATATTTATAATAATAGCCAATTAATTTAATATAATGGATATATAAATATATATATAAATCAGATATTTAGTTATTTTATCATCACATTAACATGAGCAGTATATTTTCTCAATCGTATGATAATATCAATGAATTTTATAAATTACGATAAATTTTTGGTTAATTAAATTTTAATTATGATATTATACCCATAATACAACGTGTTAATCAGATAAATTATTGATTTTAATTAGATATATATATACCTCGTAATATGACGTGTTAATTAGATAAATTATAGATTACTTGTCTTACGTTACTACAACTTCAACAATATACGCGTATCTACATTCACAAAAAATAGTATATCTATTTCCTCAATAATATGATATCAGTGCGTTATTCAAAATATTTTGATATATAGATTCAATTATCGAGCTTTCGATTACTACATATGTCATTATACGAGATATATGTATATACACCTCGTAATACTTTTCTTATATTATTACAACTTCAACAATATATGTGTCTTAATATTGTATTGACACAAAATAGTATATCTATTTCATCACTACACGAGATATACGTATATACAAATATATATATACATATA
>NC_061122.1:88277425-88366994 GCF_002878395.1 Capsicum annuum
ATATATATATATATATATATATATATATATATATATATATATATATTCAATTGACTATCACCATTCAAATACATACTATATACATTACATACCCGATTTTACTACCCCATAATAATATACAACGTAACGTAATTCACAAATACTCAGTTGAATTATCGGTTGGTTTATCTTATGTCATTAATATACGTTCACTATATTATATGTATATACTATATATATATATGATATAATACATCGAAACACCCCTAAACTTGTAGCCAAAACTTACTTTAGATCCTAAACGAAACGAGCAATTATTTACCCCTCTTAACAACTTTAAAGTGGATTTTTTATCACCTTAATTGCTAATGTGGCAATTTTTTTAAAAATCAGCGCGTTAATGTCTTTAAAAAAGTGAAAGTGGGTCCCAGCTTTAAAATTTCCCAAATTTATATATATATATAAGAAAAAATATATAAAGTAAGTTTTCGCTACAAGTTTAAGGGTGTTTCGATGTATTATCTCTCTCTATATATATATATACCTATACATACACACACATATATGACATGTCTGCTTCGACTATTTTAATCGTAATTTTACTAAATATCATCCTAATTAATTATTATAAGTCATCTAAATTTTACAAAAATATATATTTAATAATAAAATAAAATAGATATAAAATAATAAGTTAACTTTTGATGTTTTAAATTAACTTCACGTCTTATACGAGGCCCATTTTTTTAAAAAAAAATCACACGTACTTTTTTTAGTAATTTTGTTATATCACTTCTTATTAGTTATTGTGAATAATTTAAGACATATGTTTGTTTCTTTGCTTCAATCGTAGTTTTACTATATCACCTCTAATTAATTATTATAGTCTAATCATTGTGCCACTTAAATTGAAACATAAGGAAAAGTTTTATAAACCACAATAATTAAAAACTTAGATTATTTAAAATATGCAATAGTCTATCAATGCCATAAAATTTTGGACAAGGGAAGTAACATATAATATTTGAAAATTACATAAAAGCTACTATAAATTACAATAGTTAACAGCTTAAAATATCTAAAAGTAAAAATAATGTGTTATATTTCAAAAAGTACGTAAAAAATATTATAAATCACAATAATTAACAACTTAAAATTTTTTAAAAGATATGAAATAGTTGATTGACTCTCAAAATTATATTAGTGGCATTTAAATTGGAATAGAAGAATAGTATAATAAATCACAATAATTAAAAACTTAAAATATTTTTAAAATATAATTGACTATCAACACCACAAAAGTTTGGACAAAGTAGAGTAACATATATTATTTGAAAACAAAAAAAATATTATAAACTACAATAGTTAACAACTTAAAATATCTAAAAACGTATTAAAAGTATGATTGATTATCTAAATTCTATTTGGATCACATTGTTTGAGATCAAAAAATAACATATACTGAGCATGTGGTAGCCTTTTTATTTAAAAAAATTGAAATAATTATTAAAATAATTTTAGTATTAATTATTATTTATTTAACAAATGAAAAAAAATAAAAAATAAAAAAATCGAGCACTAGTGGTTGGTTTTTTTGAAAAAATAAATCAAAAAACCGACCACGGTTTTTGAGAAAAAAATAATAATCAAAATATATATAAAAAACCAACCACAAGTGGTCGGTTTTAAAAAAATAATTAAAAAATAATCAAAAAATCGACCACTTGTGGTCAGTTTTTATATATATTTTATTTTATTTTTTTCAAAAAATCGACCACCAGTGGTCGATTTTTTTTGAAAAAATTAATTAAAAAAATGAAAAACCCGACCACAGGTGGTCGGTTTTTTAAATATTTTTAAAATTTTTATTTTTCAAAAAAACTGACCACTAGTGGTCGGTTTTTTATTTTTTTATTTTTTTCATTTGCAAAATAAATAATAATTAATACTAAAATTATTTTAATAATTATTTTATTTTTAAAATAAAAAATCTATCACTTGTGGTCGCTTTTTTTTTAAAAAAAATTAAAAATTAAAAAAAAACTAAATTCCAACCACTAGTGGTCGGTTTTCTGTGGTCGATTTTTGCCCTTTTTTTAGTAGTGAATGGTAATATCTCAAAAGCTTGAATTTCTACAACTGCTACTACCTTCAATTTAAACTTTAGGATTTTTAGCCCTAAATCATCGAAATCAGTAGAGAATTTAGATTTAACGGAATTGAGTAAAAATTCACAACAGAAACTGATGAAGGAGGGTAATAGGAATAATAATATGTTAAAACCCCCATCAAAAACAGATCACACCTCATCCAATTTTGGATTTACATTTTCTATTGTCGATTTGGCTGATGATAATGCTCCGGTGAAAGTGAATCAAATTAAGCATTTGCAAAGGACTGAAAATGACTTGGACAAGAAAATGGTGGTCACCACCTTGATATCTCAAATTATTGTGTTTGTGTATGTGAATTTATAGTCGAATATTTAAATTAATTGGTTGTTCTAATTGTTGTGTCGAAGGGATTTTGGTTGTGGTGGAAGGACGTAGGTGTGTTGTGGGAGGTGGAGATGGTGGTTGTGGGATGAGGGACGGGGAGTCCGCCAAAAAAACCTCCTCCGGTATCAAAAGCAGTGGTGAAGAGGAGAGGATTGTGGAGGAAGATGAGTTAATTTTTTTATTTTATTATTTATATTTATATTTAATATTATTAATTAATAATTTTAAAAATTAATTAATAAAGATAATTATGACATGACATTGATTTATGTAACCTGGATCTGACGTATCATTTATTTTTGACAAGTGAGCTATACATATGGTGCAAGGGGTTTAAAATCTTGTGTTTTGATGAATTGAGGAGTAAAGATGAAAAGAGACTAAGTAGAGGTGTTTACTTTACAAACTAAAAAAACAAAAGGATCCAGTAAACCATTTCACGTTCCTTTTAGTTACTGATAAATCGGTGACATTCTCCTACAGGTATATTCATATTTTTATATTTTAGTGTTCCTGAATGTTATTATATCAATTTGACTTACTTTCGAGGCTTAATTTCTTAGGTTATTATACTAAGTTGATAAATAATTTTATTTTCTAATCTCTTATTGACATTCTATTAGCATTAAAACAAATTAGACATGCATTTTACTTAAAGTTTCTCTTAAATGCGTTTATTCTTTTTATGCTAATTTTTTTTTTTTTTTTCAATTTATAGGGTGCAATTTGGTTCTTGGATGTAAGAAGATTATGAACTAGACTTTGATGCAAAGAGTGAAACTACTTTGTTCTTGAATGCAATAAGGATCAACATCTCCAATCCCCAAATCAAATACTTAGAGCTTTTTAAATTTTGATATGGAAACTTCAAAATTTTATAGATGAAATTTAAAGTTCCAATATATTGTACAAACATTTGATTTTATTTTGACAAGAGCTTAAATTTGTGCTTTCTCATATTGTTTAGTCTCTCATTAGTCAATTTGTGTTTGTCAAATCCTATCTTCTCTTTAATTGTAGAATAGTTGTGGATAGGGCTGGGCATATTTTGGTTTAAACTAAAAAAATTTAAAAATTAAATTTTGGTTTTGGTTTTTTAATTTTTCAGATTGGTTTCGATTTCAAATTTTAGAAATTTAGTAAAACAGTTCGGTTTTTGGTTTTTCCAAAAAAAAAATTGGTTAAACCAAAAAATCAAAATTATATAAATAATATATGTGTTTTATTATATATATATAAATTACATATATATATATATGCATATATTATATATATATTTAGTATAAATAATATTTTGGTTATTTCATTTCATGTCGTCCATGTTGAGTTATTTATATTTAGAAATGAAAAATAGGTTTGAAAAAAAATTAATTTTTCTCAAAAAAATTACCAATTTTAAATGGCCGCTCATGACAAAGAAAGTCTCACTACTTTAATTTTTAAAATCAAAATAAAAATTTGAAATAACCGAACCGAATTTGTAGAAATCGAACCAAACCGAATTTATTTTGATTTGATTATGGTTGTCATTTTCGTCAATCCAAAAATTAAAAAATCGAATCAATATTAAACAAGCAAATCTAACAAATCGAATGCCCACCCCTAGTTGTGGACTTGAATGCCATGAATTTTTAATATACAATTGTACTATATTTTATAATTTAAATTTTAAATTATTCAACTATCATTGTATGAATTAAGTGATGCTCAAAGATTATTATGTTTCTAGTTTACATAAAATATGAATGGATTTTGAGAATTTTAGAGAAAAATATCCTTTTTATTTAGCTTAATGAACACACCTCATAGAAATACAAAATCGTTAGAAGAAATCAAGAATAATTTATATAGTTTATATTTAGAATATAAAAGACTAAATAATACAAAAAACAATCCGAGAATACTAGATAATCTAATCACCATAATATTTGGTTTAGAGTACGAATTGATAAAGCATCTTAAGTCAAGAAATACTAATAAATGAAAAGACATCCTTTTGCTAATGATATACGATTCAGATATTGGCTTCTAAACGAAGAAATAAAAAAGAGGGCAGACAAAGTAGCAGAAGAAATAGTTTTGAGTAACTATCTGGATTTATTAGCAACTCTAGAAACATCATAATCAGAATTTTTCAAAGAATATTTAAGTGAAATAACATGGGATTTACATGGACTTAGAATCGACATAACATATTACAATAGAAGGATAAGTTATCTAAAGAAATGGTGTAACGTTAGTAGATATTCCTTTAGGATAAAAGTAAGTAAAAAATATATGAAAACACATCCGTTTAGTAAAAAATATATGAAAACACATCCGTTTCCTAGACAAGTACAGAGACCATACAATTACTTACATAAAAACTTAAAACATTTTAACAAAATTCTAAAAAAGAAACAAGATTTAATAGAAGAAATAAGAGTAGTAGAATCAATAGATTTGCCAGAAGCAATTACATTTTCATACCGCGAAGAGCTTTTACGATGTATAGACCATTTATTTCTATTAAAAAGTAAATTAGAATAGATTGAATATTGTATAGATTATTGGAAAATTAGAATAAAATCAATTAGAGAAGAATGCAATAGAGAGACTTTTTGGCTAGGATAAGAACATTACAATAGATTCCTTAAAGAAAATAGAATATCTAGATTTGCAAATAAAAGCAGAAAAGAGGCATAGACGAATAAAAGATTATTCATTAATTAAATGTAATTTCGGTTACAGAGAACATATTTTGCATGGACAAGATTCTCAACTAAATACTATTACAGACTTTATAATAAATCTAGGCGAGAAAATTCAACAGGAAAATACTAAAATATTGAAAACTTGAGATATTAGAAGACCTGCAAAACAAACAAAAGAAATTGTTAGGTAAAATAGAATTAAATTTTGATTGCTTAAAAAATCAACAAACAAAATTAGATAAGAAATTGAAAGATTTAATTAATAAAGACAAAGATAACATAGAAAATATAAAAATAAAGTTAGTACTACAAGAGGTACGAAAAGAAATTAACTAAATCAAAAATATAATACTCTCATGAGTGATATATTACAAGATAAACTTTATCTAACAATATTACAAAAGGCAGCACAGATTCAACCCAATCCCAAAGGATTATCAGACCATCAACCTCAGGAAAAAGCAGACTCTCTAATCATAAAATAGAATAATATTATAATTTTACTACTATTAGAACTTAATAAAAATATAGAAAGATAAAAATAAAAAAATATTCTATATAAAAATATAGAAGAATTAATATAACAACTAAAAAAGATAAAAATAACTCCCCACAAAGAAAAAGAAGAAGCTACTTAGTGAACAAATTTAATAAAATTGTCTTTTTTAATAGCTTTTGGTTTAAAATTTTTTTTTCTGTTTAACTTTATTATTTTCAACAAAGGTCCATGCTTTTGGTTTGATTTTAATAGATCTTTTTTTTTTCTTTTTGGGGAGTTATTTTTATCCTTTTTAGTTGTTCTATTAACTCTTCTATATTTTTTTATCTTGAATGTCTTTTTGTTTTTCTCTTTCTATATTTTTATTAAGTTCTAATAGCAGTAAAATTATAATATTATTTTGTTTTATGATTAGAGAGTCTGTTTTTCTCTGAGGTTGATGGTCTAATAATCCTTCGGATTTTGATTGAATCTATGCTGCCTTTTGTAATATTGTTAGATAAAGTTTATCTTGTAATATATCACTCATGATAGTATTATATTTTTTATTTGGTTAATTTCTTTTTGTACCTCTTGTAGTACTAGCTTTATTTCCATATTTTCTATGTTATCTTTGTCTTTATTAACTAAACCTTTGAATTTCTTATCTAATTCTGCTTGTTGATTTTTTAAGACATCAAAATTTAATTCTATTTTATCTAACAATTTCTTTTGTTTGTTTTGCAGGTCTTCTAATATCTCTAGAGTTTTCAATATTTCAGTATTACAAAATCTATTATACCTACAAATCCGCGCACCCCCCTACAAATGGTATCAGAGCCCAGCAATTTAAAAAGTACGGAAGAGATATATATTAGAACTAGAGTTATAGTTATAGAGTTAGAGTTAGATTTAAAGTTAAAAAATTACCTACGAAAATATTAAATTAATTATGCGAAGACCATTTAAAAATAGAGAAGCTTTTAGAAAAATTAAAAAATCATTAATTAGTAATTATTCAGAATATATAAGTCTAAATAAAACAAAAGAAAATTCACAAAAACTAGCCTATTTAATTACATTAATATCTAGTATTGAATCAAAATTAATAACACATTTAAAATCTAGAAGAATGAAATATATACCGCCTAATTATAATAAAATTAGATTTAGATATCCACCAAGATATTATAAATATAATTTAAAATGAATAAAATACAACAATATAAAGAATTAAAACAAATTATCTCTGAAAAACGTAAAGAATTAAAAATAAGAATAGAAAGACTAAATTATAATATATTTGCCGGAGTTAGTAAAAATTCAATAAATACACAAAAAGATGAAATATCAAAATTAGAATCACAAATAGATAGCTTAGAATATATATATCAACATGAACTATTCACAATAAAATGAACAAAGAAGAATTTATAATAGATGAAAAAATATATGAAAACTATGAAGGATCAAAAATAAAAATAGTATTTTCTAATTTAGGACGAAGATATAAGAAAATAGGTGAACATTTATATTTAATGTTAGAAAAAGAAGAATTAAAATTAGAAGATAAATTAACAGCAATGGTAAGAATAGAAAAAGAAAATGAAGAGATAGATAGGAAAAAAGAAATAGAAAAAATAAAACAACAAACTACGGAAGAAATACGAAAAATAGAAGAAACCAAAAATAGTAGAATTGCTGAATTAGAAAAAGAATTACAAATGTTAAAAGAACTGTATGAACAAAGACAGAAAGAAAAAGAAGAAAAAGATAGAGAACAAAAATTACTAAATGAGATAAATCAATTTAAGGAAAAATTAGAAATAAAAAATGAAGAGTTAGAAATAAATAATATAGATGTTGAAGAAACAGATAATTATGAGTCCGAAGATAGTGAAACATACACAGAAATATTAACAAATACAAAAAATTTAGAAATCAATGAAGAACAAAATATTAATGAGGAAAACTTGGAAAATACCCAAACAGAAATAAATACTCTTGATAAAAAAGAAAATGAAAATATAATACCTAAAACAACAGAAATAAGGAAACCTATATATTATAAGAATAAGTTTAAAAAATATAATGAATATGATAAATGGATACCAAAACAAATAATAAATAAAAATTATAACTTTTTAGATCTAGACTGTGTAATAGATACAGAAAAAACAATACAATTATGGACAGGATATATGACAAAACAATTATTAGATAATAATATAAATATAATAGATGCACCGGAATATATAGAAAAAACATTAATAGGATCAGTAAAACTATGGTTTGCAAATCTAACCGAAAATAGCAAAAAAGTATTAAGAACTAGTAAACCTATAGAAGGAACATCATCGACGACAACTAAACTAACACCTATAGAACTATTAAAAAAATATGAAACAGCTATAAAAGATGAATTTGGTAGTACGACAACAATCGAAGAAGAACAAAATGAAGAAAAAGATACAAATAGAAATTTAATGTTAAAATTAGCAATATGTAATATGTGTTATATAGATGAATATACTTGCGCATTTAAAGAATATTATTACAAAGGAGCATATAGTATAGAAGAAAGTAAAGAAATAAGAAAATTATATTTTAATAAATTACCCGAACCATTTAGTTCGAAAATAATAAAAAGTTGGGAAGAAGCAAAAATAGTAGATACGTTAGGAGCAAGAATAAAATATTTACAACAATGGTATAGAAACTTATGTGAAAAATATAGAGAAGAATTAAAAATGGAAAAAACATTAATAAGAAATTTAGCTTGTTGCAAAAATAAAATAGCACCCCAATTTGGATGCGAAGAAAGATATTATAAGAAAAGAAAAAGACATAAGAAATATAAAAAATATAAAAAATCAAAATATAAATATAAAAAACCAAGAAAAAGATACTATGTAAAAAATTATAAACATAAAAGACCATATAGAAAAAAGAAATCTATAAAAGAATGTACTTGTTATAATTGTGGAAAGTTAGGACATTTAGCTAGAGATTGTAAATTACCTAAAAATCCAAAAAATAAACAAATATCAGAAATAAAAATAGAAAATACCGAATACATGCAGATAGATTATATAGATTATGAATTAGAAAGTGAAGATAGTATATATGAAATTTCAGAAAATGAAACAGATAATGAACTAGATAGCGAAATAGATGAATCAAATGACTGAAGAAGATATAAAAATAATAACAAAGGAAGAATATTTAAATGATGAAGGAACGGAACAAAAAATAATATTTGACAGTAATATATTTGATGAAATAAAAGGAAAAGAATTAGATTTAAGTGTAGACAAAATATTTAAAATACCAACAATAAAAAATATTTTTACTAGGAAAAAGGATGAATATTACGTAGTATGCCAAAAAGAACATGTAATAGATTGCAGATATGCAAAAGGAAAAGCTAGTATACCACTAGTAACAAAAAGAATAATTAATAAAGAAATAAATGATATAAAAAGTAAAGGAGATCCAATAAAATATGTACACCTTGGAGGTACAGAGATATTAATAAAAGCATGTTTTAGAGAAGGAATAGATACACCAATAGAATTATATTTAGCAGACGATAGAATTATAAAACCTATAGAAAAAAGCATAATAACTGCCGTAAAAGGAAATCTAATATACCAAAAATTTAAATTTATAATAAGTGCGAATTATTCAGTAGCAGTAACAGATAGGAATATAGATAAATCATTAGTATTATATTGGAAAATATCAGGAATAGAGTTAACCCCAGGAAGTAAAATATTTACAGCAAGATGTAAAAACCTATATGTATTAACAACAAAACATAAAATAACAGGAAAAAATAAGATTAACAAAATACAAATAGAAAGCCCATTTGAACAAATAGTAAAAACAATAGATTATATAGATTAAGTACAACGAAAAGAATAGCTAATGAAAAGCCAGAGTCATCAAGCTCATCAAAAAGAACAAGTTATGAATCAAACTCAATAAGTAATTTAAACCAATATTACATAACAGGAAAAATAAATAAAAAAGAATATCTAATACTTCTGAATACAGGACAAGAAGAAAATTATATAGCAAAATATCTAGTAAAAAATGAAGAAATAAAAACCGATAATAATATATGCCCAGACTTACCAAGAAGTTTAATAAATAATAAAAATCTAGCAGAAAAAGAATTAATATTAGGAGTTAGAAAAATAAAAATAGAATTCGAAGTAAAGGAAGAAATGCAAAAAGCAGATATAATATTAGGAATAAAATGGTTGGAACAAGTAAAGCCATATAATATAGAACATACACAATTAACCTTAACATATAACCAAGAAAAGTTATTCTTAAAAAGAGCATTAACATGAAATGAAGATACATGTATTAATGAAGATAGTAGTAGAAGGATATTACAGTAGATATTATACGCCTATGATAGATACAGGAGCAGAAGCTAATTTATGTAGATATAATTGCTTACCAGAAAGCAAATGGGACAAACTAAAAACACCAATAATAGTTAAAGGATTTAATAATGAAGGAAGCTTAATTACTTATAAAGCTAGGAATGTAAAAATACAAGTATGGGATAAGATATTAACAATAGAAGAAATTTATAACTATGAATTAACATCAAAAGATATACTTTTAGGAATGCCATTTTTAGATAAATTATACCCACATATAATAACTAAAACAGACTGGTGGTTTACAACACCATGCAAACAAAAAGTAAGAGCAAAAAGAGTTAATAATAAAATAAGAAAGAAAACTGATTGGATAAAAGGAAGTGAAAAAATTACACAAAAGTTAGAAAATATAAACAATACTGAAGATACTGTAGAACTAGTAGTATTTTCGATAAATAAAACAGAAATAACTATATTTTCAATTAATAAAATAGAAATAATCCAGAAAAAATTAGAACAATTATATAGTGAAGATCCATTAAAAGGATGGGAAAAACACAAAACTACTATAAAAATTGAATTAATAGATAAGAATAGCATAATAACACAAAAACCATTAACATATAATTTTGATGATTTAAAAGAATTTAAAATGCACATAGATGAATTATTAGAAAAACAATATATACAAAAAAGTAATAGTAAACATAACAGTCCAGCATTTATAGTAAATAAACATAGTGAACAAAAAAGAGGAAAAAGTAGGATGGTTATTGACTATAGAAATTTAAATGCAAAAACTATAACATATAATTATCCGATACCAAATAAGATATTAAAAATAAGACAAATCCAAGGATATAATTATTTTAGCAAATTTGATTGTAAATCAGGATTTTACCACCTAAAGCTAGAAGAAGAATCTAAAGAATTAACCGCATTTACGGTACCACAAGGATTTTATGAATGGAACGTGTTACCCTTTGGATATAAAAATGCACCAGGTAGATATCAATATTTTATGGATAATTATTTTAAACAATTATCTAATTGTATAGTATACATAGATGATATATTATTATATACAAAAACTAAAGAAGAACATTTAAAATTATTAGAACAGTTCACAGATATAATAGAAAAATCAGGAATAAGTCTAAGCAAAAAGAAAGCTGAAATTATGAAAAACCAGATAGAATTCTTAGGAATACAAATAGATAAAAGTGGAGTAAAAATGCAACAACATATAGTACAAAAAATAATAAATTCGAAAGAAGAATTAGATACAAAAAAGAAATTACAATCATTTTTAGGATTAGTAAACCAAGTAAGAGAATATATACCAAAATTAGCAGAAACCTTAAAACCACTGCAGAAAAAATTAAAAAAGGATATAGAATATAATTATGATGAAAAAGATAAAAAACAAGTTCAAAAAATAAAATTACTTTGTAGAGAATTACCTAAATTACAATTTCCAGACGAAAATAGAAAATTTATATATATAGTAGAAGCAGATGCAAGTGAATATAGCTACGGAGGAGTACTTAAATATCGATATGAAGCAGAAAAAATAGAACATCATTGTAGATATTACTCAGGTACGTTCAACGAAACAGAAATAAAATGGGAAATAAATAGAAAAGAGTTATGTTCATTATATAAGTGTTTATTATCATTTGAGCCATATATTGTATATAACAAATTTATTGTACGAACAGATAATACACAGGTACGTTGGTGGCTAACAAAGAAAATACAAAATTCAGTTACAACGAAAGAGATTCGAAGACTAGTTTTAAATATATTAAATTTCACATTTACAATTGAAGTGATTAGTACTAACAAAAATGTCATTGCAGATTACATATCAAGACAAAGCTACACAGACTGATATAGTAGAGGAAGATACTCTAGAAAAAATACTTAACACCCTAACTACGCTTTCAATGAAAGTGGACAGTATGGGTAATGAGATAGAAAAGCTAAAGACTAATGAAGGTAAACTGAAGTCTATAGCTACAAATCAGCTAACTCAGCAATGTGCAGAGCTATGTCGATCGGAAGACATTAAAAATCCAGAGATAGAAGGAGACGTTGGGACACTCCATAAAACCCATAACATTTATCAATCTACTTCTGCAGGTACAAGCAAAGGAGTTAATAGACCAAGATACCAAAATGCAAATATGAATAAAATATTCGAAAAACCATTTACCCCTAAAGCACAAAAAGACCATTTATTCATACCCCCACAAGTTAATACATACCGAGACAGCCTAAACCAAGACAAGAAAATATACAACTATACAGCCCAAAAATACATAGAAAATATATACAGAGTACAAACTTTTCTAAACCATAACCCCAGAGCTACAGATATCAAAGAACCAAATACCAATTATATAACCCAAAAATTACAAGGATACAACAAACTGATAGCACTACCTAAAACTAACCCAAGCCTAGTTAAAACTTGTTTTGACTATGGACTACTAAATACCATATACACCCAAGACGGAGAAGAGTTAACAGCTATGGAGGAATTATACAAGATATTTACTACCTATAAAAGAATAACAAAAGGAACTTTATTTTATATAAAATGTTATACTGCACCAGCAGAGATATTATATGATGAGATAAAACCAGTGATACAAGTTGTAAAGATAGGACTGACAAGAGACATGATTATACCGGAAGATATATCGCGACAACCGGAAATACCTAGAATAGAGATACCAGATTTTTACGCAAATAAAAGACTTATTGGACTAGCTACGATTATACAAGAACTAGCAAATAATTACGCCAACGGAAATCCAATATGGAGCTACTACTCAAGAGACCACCAAATGATATATTCAAATTCGAAAGAACTAAGACAAGCAGATATGGAAGATGTAAGACAGTGGATATTGACACTACTCAACCCAGAAAAACAATCTACCGCACGAGCAATAAAAAAGGGATTTATTTCAGACGGACTACTAACGAGATACTGTAAGATAATTGGACATAAATATCCAGACCACCAATGTTCGAGGTGCAATGGAGAAGATAATATTATTCCAGAGGTACATCTAGAATAAAGAAGATAAAAATGCCAGCTGGAAGGATAAAAATAAAGAGCAATAATGGAGCAGATACAGAGCAATAATGGAGCAGATACAGAGCAATAATGGAGCAGATACGACAAAATCAACGGAGACAAGATACTGTACATTAATTAATTTGTTAGACTTTTTACGTAGAAAAAATGTATATGTAAGCCACTATTGTTGACTATTTTCTTTCTTTAGTTTTAGGAATTGTAAGAAACTTTATGTAACTTAGAATTTTAGGAAAAGTTAGATGGGGATAGGCCCCACTTCTTTAATTTTCATTACTTCTTAGGCACAGCAGATATGTAAATTCATTCTATAAATACAAAGGTCGAGGGTATTGCGGAAAGCAAGCCTTCTAAGCCTTCTTTTGAAGCAAACCTTTATCTCTCCATTCCACAAAAATTACTCAGTTAATTAGATATACTCCAATGGAAAAAGCTATGGAACAACAAAACTCAGAAACATCAAAGCTACCGGAACAGGTATATCTATTTATAATTATGAATAGCTAATTTCATAATTCCCAACAATCATGATATGATAAAATAATTCATATTAGTTACTTTATAGTAGAATTATTCAAAGAATAATATGTTAAGAAGTTTATTAACAAAGAGGAAACGGAGAAATATCCCTAAGGACTATGCCATCCTAAAGGTGAAACCATTGAGGCAAGAAGCCGTGGCGGGGAGTAACCAGAGTAGAGGCGCTGTTTAAGGGAAAAAGTATCCAGATTACCATGTTAATAGTGACGGAAGAACATATTATTTAAGAATAATCTAGGATATAGTAAGCCAATATGACCATATTTTGTTGTGTACGTGATTGAAGGGAATATTTTGAAAAAAGCAAATTTATGAAAAATGAATGATAATATATCTGATGTGATGGTAGATAAATTCAAGATACTTATTTTGTATGCACTTAGAAATATAAAAGTAGCAGATATAAGAAAAATAATATTAGAAAAAGCTTTTGGTAAAAATTATATGTCTAGAATAAGCTATATACCACAAATACCTAACTACTCTTATAAATACTTAAGGTGATAAGTTACATAAAAAAAAAAGATAAAAAAAAAAAAAAACTTTTGCAGTTACTAGAAAAAATAAAAATAAACACATGGAAAACAAAGATATAAAATTTCTTAATAAAAATATGCAAAAACTACTAAGACTAAAACAAACAGCTACAAAACAATTTTAAAAAATAGATCATTTAGATTATCTTAAAGTTTTAATATTATATATACTTAAAAACATAGAAATTATAGATATTAAGAAAATAATATTAGAAAAAGTAATAGACTACGAAATTGAAACTATAAATTATCTAGAACAGTTATACGAAGAAATTTACCCAGAAGGATATTATTCAGATTAAAAAATGTTAGAATATATTAGACAAACTAGAGAAAATCAAGAAAACCTAAATAATGAAATTAATTATAGAAACCGAATTAGACAAATAATAAAAGACCTAAAAGAAAAATTAATATGGATAGAAAAAACCTTAGAAAATTTAGATAAAAGTACATGTGATAGTTTATATAATTTAAAAAACTCACTACGAGAAGAACAACACAAAATAATAAATAACATTGAAAATCTAGAATTAGATATATATTATAGCACAGATAGGATAAATTATTATACAAGAATTTGTAACTCTGTAATTACTACAGGATAAAATAATTAATGAATATATCTTACGAAAAAAGTAAATTATTAAAAGATAACATCCACGCACTAAATAAAAATAGATTCCCTACAAATATGTACAAAATCTATTATACCTACAAATCCGCGCACCCCCCTACAAATGGTATGTCTCCGTTACCGAAATTACATTTAATTAATGAATCATCTTTTATTCTTCTATGTCTCTTTTCTGATTTTATTTGCAAATCTAGATATTCTATTTTCTTTAAGGAATCTATTGTAATGTTCTTATCCTAGCCAAAAAGTCTCTCTATTGCATTCTTCTCTAATTGATTTTATTCTGATTTTCCAATAATCTATACAATATCCTATCTATTCTAATTTACTTTTTAATAGAAATAAGTGGTATATACAGCGTAAAAGCTCTTCGCGGTATGAAAATATAATTGCTTTTGGCAAATCTATTGATTCTATACTCTTATTTCTTCTATTAAATCTTGTTCCTTTTCTAGAATTTGGTTAAAATGTTTTAAGTTTTTATATAAGTAATTGTATGGTCTCTGAACTTGTCTAGAAAACGGATATATTTTCATATATTTTTTACTTACTTTATCCTAAAGAAATATCTACTATGTTACACCGTTTCTTTAGATATCTTATCCTTCTATTGTAAAATGTTATGTCGATTCTAAGTCCATGTAAATCCCATGTTATTTTACTTAAATATTATTTGAAAAACTCTGATTGTGATGTTTCTAGAGTTGCTAATAAATCTAGATAGTTACTCAAACCTTTTTCTTTAGCTACTTTGGCTGCCCTCTTTTTTATTTCTTCGTTTAAAAGCCAATATCCGAATCGTATATCGTTAGCAAAAGGATGTCTTTTCATTTGTTATTATTTCTAGACTTAAGATGCTTTATCAATTCATACTCTAAACCGGATATTATGTTGATTAGATTATCTAGTCTTCTCGGACCTTCTTTTGTATTATTTAGTCTTTTATATTCTAAATATAAACTACACAAATTATTCTTGATTTCTTCTAATGATTTTGTATTTCTATGAGGTGTGTTCATTAAGCTAAATAAAAAGGATATTTTTCTCTGAAAATCTTATCTACCCTTAGTTCGTAGTTGATATAAATTATTTGGTCTCTGACTTCTCTTAATCTATTATCTACTTCTTATAGTTCTGTCCAGATTTCTTCTCTTGATTATTCATAAAGCTCAAATAATTTAATATTTAATTGCCTTTGTTTTATTAAGACGTTATATAAATTTATAAATTCTTTCTTTAGATTTCTAATAGACCAATAATATTCTAAATCTAATAATATTAGACGTTCGTAGGGTCTGGGTTTCCTTTTCTCAGTTCTTGATACCATATGTAATAAGCTCTCTTAGAATCTTAGGGCTCTGATACCAATAATAATAAATAATAATAGACAAATAGTAATAATATAGATAATAATAATAATAATAATAATAATAATAATAATAATAATAATAATAGCAAGCAGGAATAAACAATTGATAATAAATAAAGAGTTAATGGAATTTAAACAAGAAACAAGTAAGATAAGCAGGTATGAAAAAACAAGAAATAAGTAATTAAAGGCAGATAAGCAGGTGTGAAAAATAAAGCAGAGTTAAAGCGGATCTGTTATATATGGTGTAAAATCCTACTCAGTACTCCCTCTTTCGTTATCCTTAATCCACTGTAGTAGACAAGTTATAGAGAATAAAGTATATTTTCTCCAGTTTCCTTTTCTTAGTTCTTGATACCATACGTAATAAAGTCTCTTAGAATCTTAGGGCTAAAAGAGTGTGTAGTTCATATTAGTATTTTTATTCCTTCATTTTTTGGTAGCCGCTAGCTTTCAGGGGGATCTTATGGTAGCTAAAGTGTTTAGCCACAGAAATTTTCTGATATAACTACAAAATACTTTCTAGCAATATATGCATATTGTTGTAGTGATGGAATGATCTGGCGAAGAAGTTCCTCATCTGATTCTTCCATCTGGCAAGACTGCAAAGTTATATAGTAAGATTCTGAGTTTTAAGAAGAAATGAGAACTTTATATCATCCTTGAGAGAGGTTCAAATATCTTCGCAGAGATTTTCCACATCACCAATAGACTAACGAGGTATTAACTCATACTTTTGTTGAAGCTCCTGATCATAACACAAAATTTTTATTAGATTCAGCTGCAGGTGGTCAAGCTTTGGAGAAAACTGATAATGATCTTTATACTCTCCTAAATAGAATGGCATAAGTAATCCTGATTTGTATGGTGATATTTCCTGAAGTGCGGTGAAAAAGCTTGCAGGTATGATTGAGGTGGATAACGTCAAAACTTTGGTTTCTCAATTCTCAGCCTTGCAAAATCAAATAATAATGCAGTTTAGTAAGTTGTGTGTGAACCAACTTAAGGCCCAGGAGAATGTAGTCCAGCATACCCCATTTTAGTGTGAGATTTATGGGATTAGTGGTCACTCTACAGACTCATGTGGAGCAAATGTGGAGTTGATGAACTTTAAGGGTAATGCACATGAGGGAAGTTATAGTAATGCTTACAATCATAAGTGGCAGAGTCATCCCAACTAATCATGGGGCAATAATTAGACTTATTTGAATATAAACAAAATATGCAAGCTAGTAATAATGAAGAGATTTTCAAAAAGATGCTGACAAATCAAGAATAGATAGCTACAGAGATAAAAAATCAACAACTTGCTCAAAAAATGTGGGTATGCAATTAGGGTAGTTAGCTCAAGTATAGAGTACCAGACCCAAGGTGGTTTGCCTACTGATATAGAGAATTTGAAGTAGGTAATGGTAATCACCTTAAGGAGTGGTAAAGAGTTCATTGACAGACGTCCCAAGAAAAATTAAGAGGTACAATATAGTTAGACCCAAAGAAGGTGGAGGAGAATAAAGTTGCGCTAAAGAGGCTAAAAATTTGGGGAAGTCTAAGTACTGAAAATCTAAGGCATTTGAGCCTTTACAAGAGAGCCTTTAGGTGGATTTATGCACCTAAGCCTTATCATCTATACGTGATTATCTTTGTTTTGACGATTTCTTATGTGAGAAATGAGTTGATATTCATATAATTTAACATATATGTGTTAAAATACTAGATTATAATTTTTAAGGTGTGTTCAAAACAAGTTTGAAACCAAGTTTATCACTTAGAGTTTAGACGAGAGAACTAGTGTTGATAGCTTGAGCTATGTGTTGTTCTAGTGTATCTCGATGGATTCTATTATGTTGTGTGTACTAATTCATGGTGTTTGATGCTAAAGGAGACCATGGATGATGTTAAAATTAATCTTGGGGAGCTAAAAAATCTAAATTTGAAGTGGAAAGACACCCAAGAAAAGAGGAATCCTGAAGCAAAAGGAAGGAGTTCAAATGATGAAATTTAGAAAATTTGGTGCATGGGCATGCCACGCCCTTGGACCTCCGAGATAAGGGAGTGGAACACCATAAGACACAAAATAAATGTGTTCAAAATATTTTGCATCCATTTTAAGGCTGTGTCACACCCGTAAGCACAGAGCAACACAAACGTGACACACCAATGGTCACAAATTTGCTAACTTTTGTCCTAGAATAAATAGAACAATTCTCTCTTGTTGTAAACACCTTGGATGAATTTTGGGGATGAAAATACACTTGAAGAGGCTTTTTTGGATTTTTTTTATCTATACTTTAGTTACTTTTTGTTTTTATACATGAATTCCTTAAATGTAATTTGTTGTAAATCCATGAGTGGCTAAACACCCTCGTCTAGGGTTGAGGCCAAGAACATGATTACTTATGCTTTCAATTGAGTTTGTTTAAGTTGGATATAATTATTGGTTTTTAACATATCCTTGCAATTACTATTCTATGGATTTGTGGCCCTTAGGATAAATCTATATTTTTATTGTGAGCTTGGAAGGAGGAACAATAGATTAGAACATGGGATGTATGGAATGGAATCTTAAAAATTCAAGAAATTGAAGTTAGGATTTTCATTTAGTGTAAGAATATACTTAATTCACCCCGTATGGTTCATATACGAGATGAAATATTAGTGCATTTAACTTAGTTCTTATATTCCAACTCAATGATTTACTTGTGGTGCTAAGTTAGATAGATTATTAGAGGCTCAGAAGACCATAGTCATGTTATCAACCCCTAGAATCAACAACCAAGGTAATTAACTAAGCCAATGAAATTGTATAGCTAAGTAAAATTTTTTGTAGTTCCTTGACCCTAGATCCTTCCCCATTACTGTCTCCAACACTTTGTAATTATGAATTATTTACGGTTACTTTAAGTTTTCAAATCTCAAATGTTATTTGTTGGTCTTGCACTTGTTTAATATTGGTAGTAATACTAAAATTAGATTATTGATGAGCATAAGTCTCTGTAGGATTGATACTTGGATTTCAATGACCACTTTACTAATTGGATGACCGCGTACACTTGCATGTGCCCTAGGACTCAATGGTATTTTGCTCCTACTTTCACTCAAGAATATGTAATTGCTGAAGTAAGTCACCCTATCTCAAATGCTAGTCCTTTACCTACTAATAACATAAACACTGAGCTACAAAGTTTGCTACATCCTTCTTTTTGCCACTTGTCATGACCCCACCCTAGGCCTAGTCGTGATAGGTATCTCAAGCCCACCGAGAGCCAGAGACCACCCCCACAGCCCGTACAAAATGTAAATAAAAAATAACAGTGGAAGATAACAAAGCATGGTATAAGATAGGTAACATACTAAAAGTAAGCTGTAAGAGTCAATAACAACCATTCACCTCACACATGTCCTAATAAGCCTCTAAACCAATCCGAATATCAAACTACCATGCTATTGATAATGACAATGATACTGCTAATATGAACTCTTCAATTCTAAAGTATGCAAGGAAACTGATGGAATAACTAGATTTTTGAAAGATAGAAGCTCACTACTTCACCGCAAACCAATCGACGAACTAGATCACCTAACGATGCACAAGGTAAAAGAAGTTTCTTCAGACCCTACATTATGAAACAATGTAGAGTCCTAGGACAGTTAGCGGGGTGAGCACTAGCATATAACTTAGGATAAGGGATAACATAATTCCATTTTGAAATCAAGTCCAAACTCATTGTACATGGTCACATACATGCATACATACATATATATAAGATGATAGGATAGGGAACAAGGTTTAGCATGAGATTTAAAACCATTAACTCAGACTATGTAGATCCGACCATCCTAAATCACCTACGGGCTATATGGGTCTAGCTCTCCCCAATAGAAGGTCCCTAGTGCGTGTTAGCCATACGAACTGGAGAAATTCGAGAAAGGGCCAGTGAATCTAAGACCTCAAACATTCTAAAAATATGTATATAAAGTGTGAATTATGCAGATGGCCACCAAAGGCCCCATGTAGGAAAATATGGTTTTCAGTATCGGTCCTCTTTGGACTTCTACCTTCTACAGCGAGATACACAACCCCCTTTAATCCTAAATTAAAACATTTACACATAACCCATCCATTTAACCAAAGAGTCATCTATTTAGAAATTTACCTAATGGTATTATCATACCAATTAATTATGCTTGTGTGCCAATTCCATTATTCCAAACCAAACCAATTAGCCATAAGACTCCAAAGTTCCAATTTAAAATCAATCCATGGCCAGCAAGGCCCTTTAAACCATTTATATTCTATTCGTCATTTTATGCAATGCAATAGTTTCTAAAGTAATTAAATTATGCATATAGCCATGTTTCAAGCCAATTTTATAAGGTGGGTTGAGGTAATTACCAATTCCAATAACAAAATCCATAAGTTTTGGTGAATCCACGACCCCCATTCCATTTACCATACTTGTGACCAAACATTGCGACACCTGAGGGTCCTAGTTGTACATAAGATAGAAACATAGATAATCCTCATTAGTTGGACTCAACTAGCACAATACGACTCTGAATAGCCCTCATGGTATCACATGAGTTGTACCCTGGGCAGTGAGCATAATTACTATGAAAGAACTTCAGGGTTTAAAACTTGGGGTATTATACCTTCAGATTGGGTACTTGATCGACCACGTACCCTATATGCCTGAGGGCCTATTATAGAACCCTGTAACTATTCCTATGACCTTGAGAACACCTCTTACTAGCGGTGAAATTGATCTAATTGATTGAACCCTGTGCTGCAGGCTGAATCATCCTACATCGATGACATTCTATGGAGAAATGGACAATAAGCCAACAATCATAACAGGCCCTGAGGACTCTACTCTATCAAAAAGATCTGACAGAGTGAGAATAGCCACTACGACCTGAAAAACCTAATTGTGCATCTCTCAATAACTAATCACTACCCTAATAATAAAAGTCATTATAATTGAACTGATCTTCATCCATGATCTTAGTGCTGGATGAACAGGCCACTAGACTTACCCTAGTTCTGATAAGACTGATACAGAGGGTATCTACCTTGAGAAATTCTATTTCTGAACTGTGATCCATTGTGGCTCCCACTAAACTTCCCTAATGATGCTTTCTCTTATCACTGCCCCTTGTACCTTGCAATGTATCTCCTCCATAGTCTATGTGTAATTAGAAAGATCAATAAAGAACCTAATAGTGTCAACTAAACTCTAATTTACCATGTAAATAAGAAGTCTCATCCATGTATAAAAACACCGAATCACTCATAATTGGTAGGTAAGATTGCAGTGGTATATTTTTCTAACTCATAGAATTTGACCTCATACTCTGCAACAATCATTAAAATGTACTCCAAATTGGAAAATTGATCTATCGGGTGCTCTCAAAGACTGTGAAGAATATACTTCTCGAAGAAAGCCTCAAAGAACTGAGTCCATGTCATAGAGGGAGTTCCATCTATTCTGGAAATAACATAACTTTTCCACCAATGTATAGTACCTAGGTCCAACTTAAAAAAGTGTAGTCTACGCTACACACCTCAACCATGACTAAATTACAGAGCTTTACCTCATAAGTAGTCAAAAATTCAAATACACCCTCTTCTCAGACCCTTAAAACCTAGGGGAGTCAATCTTAAGAATCGGCCCAACATCTTCTGCTCATCGACTATCATAGATGGTTGAGCAACTAACGACTGTGGAACTATTGGTGCTAGATTAATCTCAACTCTGGGAGTGGTTGTAGGCTGTACTCATAAATTAGTACCACTTTGGACTGTTGATCGAGCACCATTAGATGGTGCACCGCCTGTCAATCCCAACAACTAAAGCAAGGCATCTCTAAGCATTAAAAGAGAAATAAACCCTAATAAAATCTAGGATGCCCCTTAGCCCACCAATGAATAGGGTGACAGAGTCTCTAGATCGGGAGTAATAATAGGGTCTGGTGAAGGCTCCTTCTCCTGGCCCTTAGCTGGTGTTGTAGCCCTAGTATGGCCTCAACCTCTAGGTTAGCCATAACCTCTGGTAAGTTCCCTGGTTGCAGACTATAGGTCCTCATCTATGGTCATTATAGCTCGAATCCTAATGATCTACAAAAGAGTGAAACAAAGAGAAATTTAGAAAATAACATAACTTAATGCACAAAAATGAATAAAGAAAATATAGCCTCTCAAAGATAGGATGTGAATGCCATCGCACCGATCTGTAAGACTCCATTAGATACTTGCTCTTGTACTAATAATACTAGTAAACATAAACTCTGATACCAATTTATCATGACCCAGTTTTTGAGTCATGATGACACCTAATTTAACCTACCAGTAGGTAAGCTAAACCATAGCTCAAAACATAGAATAATGGGCTAATTGGTAAAAAGTATAAGAAATACCAAAAATAAGCATTCAACAAAATTATAAGCAATAGAAACATAAGTACAATAGTATAATATCAAATGAGAGAGAAAGAACAATAGAATATCCTATAACCTAGTAAGGTTGGTACAAGAGCCACTAAATCTAAATTTGGAGTACTAAATAGTATAAAATATACAGGTCATCCCAGAGTTAAAGACTGTCCAAAAATAGTAGAAAGAGAGAGGATCAGCTTCGGATTTGAAAGCTTACCTTATCTTTGAACCCAAAAGCAAGCTGGATAGAATGTCAATGGCGGCGACTCATACTTAGATCTGTATAAAAAAAGATACAAAAGTACAGTATGAGTATCAAAATAATGGGTAATCAGTAGGAATCATTAGTTGATTTGAGCTAAATCATAATAAAAGTCTGATAAATTTAAGAAATTATGGAAAGTCGAGGAATAAGATGATATATAAATTACTACTCTAAATGTAGGGATAAGCAATAATCATGCATGATAAATAAGTTAGAATAAATACAGTCTAAATATAACCTAACTAGACTCCCATAAGCCCGAAGGTGCAAATAACGAGGGGAAACCTAGTCGAGCCCCTATAATCTCGGTGGGAAAGCAAGGAAAAGAGTATCAATAATCATAACTTCAATTAAACAATGTGAGCCATACTTGATATTCACTTAAAACCATAATGTAAGACTTGAACCTTAACTGAATTGTGATATCATCATAATAATGTCATAAATGGGTCATAAATGCCAAACTCAAATCAAAATTAGAGTATTGTATCATCATATCAAAGTATCACATACATATCATAATTTTTCAAGCTTGAATGTAAACTAATAAACAAGTACAAGGTCATAAGTTTAACCAAAGGTTGAAAAGGTGTCTAAATCATTCTAAAAGTCCATAATAAGAAGGGCTAATTTAGATATTTAACCTAAAAGATGGCCGGAGGGGTTTGCTACTAATCTCAAAATATCATACGAAGGAAAGTTTCTATTCAAAACTAATATAACTCTCCAATGTTCCACTGCTAAGTATCTAATAAGTATAAACAAGGCTTGAGATAACAACCTAACATCAATAAGGAAGAATGGGCCCAAATTCTACCTAAAATAGCTAAGTAATCCAATAGTCATTAAATATATAACCAAGATGAAAAACCCTACCCATCATAAGAATAATACCATACCAATATAACAATAAAGCTAAATCTAAGAGATAAGTAAGACTACACTACATAGACGCCGTCGAAAGCTCGATAAAGTTCACTAGATCGAAGCTTTTTCCTTTTAAGAAGCCTCCAAATGATGACATTCTATCAAAATAGTAATTTATGCATTAACATAAGAATAACAATATCCACATTTCATATAAATTATTTGGATCCAAAATTGAGTTAAGAATTTCATGTGGGGCCCTCTTGCGGAATCACAACTTTGAAATCATCAAAATGTCTCTTTGGGCTCAAGGATTATTTACCCTTAAAATGGGTAAAATCCGAGCACAAAAGAACTCAGATCATCTCCTAAAGTAAACTGGGGATTTGGATTTAAAATATTAATTTAAACAAGAAATTAATGTTAACTTAAAGACGTAGAGGTGAGAGAGTACCAAAACAACATCTCCAACTCACCCCAAATACCAAATGATCAATCTCCACACTTATTAGCTCTGTAGGGTATTTAATGGACTTTGAACTTATGAAAAATTAAGAGAAATTGGGTTCCACAACCTTAAATGTTGCTAGGGTTCCCTTCATCAAAATCCCAGGGACACAGTTGCAAACGGAATACCCAACTCGACTCACTTACCATGAATGCAGAGGCTGGATTATGAATGCAATGACCAATTGATTTGTCCTTCACTATCACAGCCCAGATCCTCATGAATGCAATGACCAATGGCCTCATCCTTTGTGAATACAAAGGCTATTTTTGGCCTGCACCAACTAAAGCTGCACTAGCAACTTGGTAGGTTTGCAAAGTTTCTAATCGTACCCTTAAGATTCATTTGGGATTCCATCAAAACAAATGAACTATGCTACCCTAACAAATTAAACATTTTGTACTCAATGATGCCATCAAAATTTCCATTCGAGGTCATTCTGATAAAATTTGTATCCCACCCACAAGGATTATTTTAACCAAAATCCACTCAATAGTTCATAACGAGTTTAAATGCCCTGAGACCCAAACCATGGGGCCTCCTAGCCTTAACTAGATGTTTTGGATAAAAAATAACTATTAAAATTAGCATATGATGTCATTCACCTGTACTTTAGGCTTGATATCTCATTCAAAATATCAAAAACTTCAAAATAGGGAGTTGATTTTAAAAACTAAACGAACTATTCGATAATCAAACTGTCGGCTCCAGAAATTAATAAATAACTTTGGGTGGCTATGTGAAGCCTCTATACGGTGAAATAGTGTGGAAATACAAACAATAACCTAGATGTCATTACAAGAGGACTTTATAATAAATATACTAAACATTTTCACATTCTTATAAAGAAGTTTCACAAGGAAGATTGATGTGCTATAGAAATATAGCACTTATGATGCTTAACCATGAGAATATACATGTACTTAAGGCTATGTTGTTGTATTTGATGTGTTTTTGGGAGTGTTCTATAAGAAATTAGGTTTTGGATGATAAATGCAAGAAGAACTATGAAAAGTGGATTGAATTGTAGTTAAAAACCCATTTTCAGCCTCTACTGCCTAAGGTACAACTTCCTCCTAACAAACCATAAGGAGTTTGTACAAGTTGTATCCTGGAAAAGCCTTATAATTCGTACCTCGGACAGATTCGACACAGCTTGAACAGTGCTTCAATATTTTGGCCATAACTTTTCTCCCCGATATCGGAATAAGGAAAAATTAGTATCGTTGGAAAACTAATTCAATTGTCTATATTTTGGTGGGTATTGAGATAAAAAAACTAAGTACATAAAAATGTATGCTCATTTAAAGATGACGATAGATAGACTCTTCACAAGAACTTAATCATTAAGGGATATTTTCACTTGCCTATAAGCAAAGATCTATTTGTGATCTTAATATGCATCTAAATCCAAAGTGTAAGTTTCAAAAGTATATGAGTCAGAAGTTTGAGTATGAATCGTATTAGAAAGTCATACACAAACCAGTGTTCAAAGCTTAGAAAGACAAAGTCCTAGGTGGATACAAGTAAAGGACACGAGTCATATACTCAGGTATGACTCGTAAGCAAAAGTTGTAAGCTGAATAGAAAGTTAAAGCCTTGGAAGATTCAAAACTAAAATGGATATGAGAAGGTAGGGTACGACTTGTATGATTCTGGTAATAGTTGAATACCGAGTCGTACCGACTACCGACATAACGTCACCGTTTCCATTTTGGTTAGCATCTATTTCCTGGAGTTTCCATATATCCTAATTACACTCCAATTATGTTTTTAAGTCCTATTATGTATGGGTGATTAAGTTTTCCTATTTTATTTTGGATTTGATTTATAGTATTTTCCTATTTTATTTAGGAGTGTATTTCTAGGGTTTTCCTACTTTAATTAGGACTTGTTTTTTTGTAATCTATAAATACCCTTTAGTATTTGTTTTGTTTATTTATTATCATTCATCCTTCATCAAGAAATCATTCAATAAAACATTCACCAATTTCGAAATTCATTATGTATTGATTATTACTCTTGGTTTGTTCTTGGTTTGTCATTCAATTTAAGACTTTGGAATTTATTTCTCATTATTTGGAGATTGATTTTGTAATTTTGTCTGTGGATTCCATTATTGATCTCATAAATTTGATTTGGTAGTTCCCTTAGCTAGGGTTGTGGGAAACTCGCCAGATTAGCGATGTAGAGAAAGTGTGATACTCATCTATTCTTGGGTTTTATGTATCTTAATTCTTCTTGGGAATAATTAAAATTATAGAAGCTATAGAAGATTGAGATTGCCTGTATTCACATCCATTCAATAATCAAGAACCTTGAGATTAGGAAAAAGAAGGGTTAATATAGTGATTTGGGGTACGATAACTAAGTATCCCATCTTATCATTTGATTAAGTGTAATTGAGGCTGTAGAAAGGGGAATCAAGGCGACACCTTGAGATGATAACCAAGTCAAAGGGTGAAATTTATCTTCTACACAGTTAATAATATCTATCTTTTAGGCTTTACATGCAGAATAATAGAATAGTTGAGTTGATCACGAGAAATTTACGCAGATGAAAAGCCAGGGGGAACACAAGCCTAGCGATCATCTTCTATTGTTTACAACCAAGAACAACCAATTCTTTTTTTTTTTAATTTTATTTTAACAAATTCCCCTTTTACTTTCTTGCACTGTCTGATAATTGTAATAACTTTGAGGTAGATTTCTGACGTATTCTCTATGGAATTCGAACCTAACCTAGTTGGGTTACTGTATTTGACGACGATTGCTTTATCCTTTAATTGGAGGTGTATTTTGGGCGTTATCAAAGATTACCAAAGAATCTATAAGAACTTCCTTACAAGGAAAATTGTTTGTAACTTTTATGATTACCAGAGCTAAAAAAGAAACTTAAATTGTTTGTCTATGCCATTTACTCATAAAAACTTCATTGACTCAACTCTTATTAAATAAACATCATGCGAAATAAAAAAATCATTATCTCAATGGCCAACCAAATTAACATCATGTTAGAATAAAAATTGTAAATTATTTTTTGTTTTCTCATTTGTCTTGTCTCCCATTTGGCCTGATCAATATCCACTTTCATTGAGTCCTGTGTTTTTTTTCTTATTCTTTCTCTTCATTCTCTGTTGGTGCATTTTTTTGGTCTTCTTCTTTTCCTTCTGCCTCTGTTGGTACCTATATTTCTTCTTTTTCTTTTTCTTCTCTCTTCTGTTGCTGTCTTCATTTCTTCATCTTTTTATTCTTCCAATGATTCTTCCTTATTTTGTTCCTTTTCATTCCTTTCTTTCTCTGATTCTGTATTCTTTTTTTATTCTTCCCTCTCTTCTTTCTTTGCAATATTTGTTTCTTCTTTATCTCCTACTTACACTCCATTTTCTTCTTCATAACTGCTTTCTCATTCTCGTTCTACTTTTCTTCTTGTTCATTTTTTCTTCTCCCTTCTCTTCTTTCTTGTCTTCTTCCTTATATTCCTTCTCTATTGCTTTTTTTTTCTTCACCTCATTGATTGGTTCATTAAGGATCATAACCTCATCAGCATTGAAAGATACCTATTCTAGAGTTGTTGTCTTAAGGTGCACCTCTTTTATACTATCTCCATCCCAGACAATACTTACTATTGGTGATCACTAAGTACCTACACACCTGTATTTTCACACATACATGGATTGACAAAATTATTAAAGAAAAATAATTTTAAAATAAAATTTATATCAAGTATTTAAGGTTTATAATAAACTATTATAGTTGACTATAAAACGTGACATAGATTCTATAATAACAAACATTGACCATATAAAATATAAAACTTCTATAGTAAATAGACAAGATATTACCTTGGTCCTATTATTTCTTCTTCTTTTGTATCCTCTGCAATATCTCTTCTTTTCCTTAAGGAGCACCTCTTTCATACTATCTCCATCCTAGACAACACTCACTGTTGAGTGAGCATTAAGGACCTACACATCTCTATTTTCACACATATATGGATTAATCAAATTATATAGGGAAATAATTAAAACACAAAAAAATATATCAAGTATTTAAGGTTTATAATAAACTGTGTTAGTTTTCTATAAAGCGTGACATATATTTTATAATAACGATCATTGGACATATAAAATATAAAAACTTCTATAATAAATAGACAAGATATTATCTTGTTTTTATTCTTTCTTCTTCTTTTCTATCCTCTTGAATATCTCTTCTTTGACAAAGGTAAAATGTCCTTCATTGATTCCTCAAGCTTAAACATGCGCTCTTCCAGATTTCGGTGTTTGGTCTCTTCATTGTTGCTCTCCCTATGCTTGTCCCCACACCATGAGTGATATATATCGACACAACTATTCACTGATTAGATGATCGCAGTTACACCATGCAAATGGGCCTTCAAGATATCGAGGTATGAATCCTTCACCTTGTCTATGTTTTTATCAAATGTTAGCATGTATTTCTACTTTATTTCATGGACCATGGAAATGAAGTATGGGTACACACTCTAAAAATAGGTAAATGTAATTATTAAGGAATTCATTATTGTTAGTAGATAATAGAAAAATAATTTCATATCTTTATACTCCATTCATTCATAAATGGATCACCTTCAACAATTTTATCACCTTTTGAGGTGTTCCATCTGAGCAAATGGAGGATTGGCAATAGGTAATCTCTTGATCTTCTATTTTCCTTGCAAAGCTCGGGAAAAGCTTCATATATCCAAATCTATGATTAAAAAAATCACAATAATTTGTAGTATAAATCATAAATAAATGTCAGTATAGATTAAACAAATTTAATAGTTGATAACCAACACCAAGAATGTCCAAGAGATTCGTAGAGCACGTACGATACATACTTTTCTCCATATATATTTTTTCCTGATTCATGAAGTCTATCCGATTAGATAGTTCAGAGTCAAGATGAATGACTCCTTACTCAAGGAGTAATTCTCAAAGAACTTCAGGGAATCCACCATCTTTCATATGACATCCACAGATTTTGATCTATCTCGTTCAAGCAATATGGTGTGCAAGAACCACACCAAATAGTATGTGAACTTATTCTCTTTTCCAGTGCTTTACCTCTAACAAGCTTCAATAATTAATCTCCAGAAACACTCAATCATACTATGTTGTTGAACTTCATTTGTTAACTTGCTTATCTTGGTTGTTGATTCGTAGGGTTAATTGCATGATTATGATTTCCCATCATCTAATCCTTTACCTAAATTGAACCTTACAACTACATCGTTGAGCAGGAATGTAATGATCCAATTAGGTTATTTAATCCATCTTCCTATGTGTGAATCAAGTAAGCCATCTAAGTACATCCCTGTCCTAGATGCTAATTCAAGTCTCTTATTTTATAAAGAAACAAGAACCCTACTTTGCTTATTCCCTTGTTCTATCTCCCTATTCCCTCTCTCGAGATTACAAGATTGACAATTGATGTATTCTAAAGGTAGCTAATCCACAAAATAGTTAAAACAAGAATAAAAAATCAACCAATAATGATAAGAAAATCAACAAACTTAATTCAAAATAAAATAATCATGATCTTTGCCTTAACCCCGGAAAAGGAGTTTTAGCCTTTAATAGAAACATTCATAATCCGATCCCTTGGATTGATGATACAAACCATGAAAGAAACTAAATTAAAGAATGATAAAACCTAAATAATGTGTTGAGCAGCCTCCTCTTGTCCAAAAGTAGATAAAAACGTGCATAAGGTCCTATTTATAGTATAAGAAATATCCCATGCCTTGTTGAACAAGGAAATAGTTTCTGGTCGTCTACGAACCCAGTGATTAACGCATTAGAGGGCATCGCATCGCATCTAAATCACATTTGCTCACTGTTTTGGGTACCTTATGAATCCATTGGTGGGTATAACGATCCTAGTATTCTACTCACGCTCCTACACTCTCCCAATACTTTTTAGGTGTCCAAATTGGCGTCAAGCTGTGTTTTATGCTTCCATGATCCATTCCAAGCCTTTTTGAGTTGTTTCTATTTGATTTGAAGCTTGTAAATCCTTCATATATCATCATATTCCATTAAAAAAGTATCCTATAATATTAAACACAACAATTTAAAGCTCAAAACAACACAACATCCTCAACAATGAACTAGAAACACGAGCTTAGCATAGACTAAATTCACATTGTGCTTTAACTTATTGTTTTGACTCTTTTCTTGATCCAATTGAACCTTGAACATTATAAATAAGTTTTTTCACATATAAATACATAATAAAAACCTTAGTAACTTATTAAAACACATTATAACCCAACACAATAGACTAGACAGACACCTAGCTCAAGATAGTCACAGTAGTTTTCTCGGTTGACTTCTAAATGATCAATTTGAATCAAAATTTGTGTGGGAACACCAATAAACATTGTAAACACATACATGGACACTTATATGCACATTTATCTCATTATCAACACATTTATCACATGAATCATCCTCAAAACAAGGCTAAATAGGCTAGAATAGTAGCGCTAGAATGCATAAATACACCCAACATCACCACCCGACACTTAAAGCCTTGTTCGTCCTTGAATAAATCTTAAATATAAATACCATGAGCTGAAGAGACTACACACTTCTACTAAATACAAGATATACAATCTAGCACTACAATGACTACATGAAATGCAAGTTTACAACTCTAAGCACGTTATACACAATTGAAAGTTCAAGAATTCTACTTCAAAACATCCTAGCCTCAAGAATTGACTCAATACATGGCAAACTCATGCATATTGTTCAATATAATATGTCATACAAATAACCCATACTTATCAAACATGTGCCCCTCATAACAAGAGAGTTATTCGTAATCATTCACAGTTAAGCAATTTATCACAATGGGTACAAAAGTCAAATTACACTCGCTCTCACAAAGAATTCACAAATTACACATAATGAACCATAGGCTTTCCCTTAGTGTAGTGCTCCACTAATATCAGAATGATGAACTTAGGATCAAATGGGTCTTTTTTGGGTTGTAATAAAGGCTAAGGGACGGGTAGGAACTATTTTGGCCAAGAATAGTGACTAACCTCTTTAGCACTTTGATACTTCCCTTTTTACAATTAAAACCAATATCTAACAACCAAATTACACCTTTTCATCCACCCATAACTTTTATTTTTGCCCCATCTCTTTTAAGCATTTTCACACACACTTGGTGGACGCATAGTTTACTACCACATAAATTAATTTTTCTCTTTTTCACAATCATGGCAATATTTCTAGCATACACTCATCTACCACACATCAATTATAAACAACAATAACTATTACCTTGAGGCATCAATTTCACCTTTTTCTTCTTCAATTTCTCAAACTCCTTACTAAATCAATTTTTTTTATTAAAGCACTTAGGAGCTTTTTAGATCAAATTATGGTCTATCAAAGAAGGGGATTAGGCTACATATGTGGCTATCAAATAAAAGGCTAAAGGCTCAATAGGGGTTAACTACGATATTGCACAAAGGGTAGGCAAAAGAAAAGGTGAAAACAAGGCTATCAAAGAAATGCCTAAATCATCTCCTAAACCCACACTCTTTATTTCACTTTGTACAAACACTGGGCAAGTTCTAGATATCACATACAACAAGGAATGTACAAAAAACCTTACATGTATATGGCACATGCTCAACTCAATAGGATCATCATAGACTCCCAACCAAACAATATCATGAATTCAAAGTTAAGCCAAAAAGTACAAGAGTCACAAACATGAGCTTAAGAATCTCAAAAATAGTAATTCATTCAATCAACATGCTTTTACAAAAAAAAAACACTTGCATTATGTAATTAAAAATAGCACCAACAAGAATATCTTACACCAAAAATTTTTAAATCGAGACAAAATTTGGGAATTTCCCCACTTCATACTTAAAAATCTACTTTGTCCCCACAGTGAATTTAAAGGTAAGAGATAGCAATACTCCGTGAGGCCTCTAGGCCTAGCTAGTAGCATTTTCTTGCATAAAGGAGATCCATGATACCCCACACTTAGTCTTTGCCATGCTCCTTAGCTGAAGTTTATGGTACTCGGACTTCTCATTAACCTATGACATCACCAAAAACAAAAAATACGTGAAATAAAAACTAAAAAAAAACAAATTGAAAAGAAAACATACCTAAGCTTGGGTTGCCTCCCAAGAAGCGCCTAATTTAGTGTCGTGACATGACCCAATCAACTTTTTCCTCCACTTTGAGGATATAAATTTCATCCTCAACATCGTATCCATCTTCTTGCCTCGATCATAGAGAGGTGGTACATATATTACTGAACCGAGTAATAGGATGTGCATGGTAAACAACTCGGCCTTAAAGTGAGGTGTGTTTTTATGTTGCTTGTCTGGTGTAAAATCAAGAATATAGGATTCTTGTTCCTCATCTTCACACTCTTATACTATTTTAAATGATTACACAGACAATATATCATCTAAATATAATGTAGAAAAGTGATTTGAATGAAGCACAACCAATCATACTTCAAAATTTTTAGTCTCTACTACACACTCACTTTTATTCATCTTCTCCATTTCAGTCTCAAGATAAAAATGACAATTGAGTAGCTACGATTCTTGTGTTTGCTCCACAAATTGGCTAATATCCTCCTCATATTTTTATTTGCTTAGCCATTATAGACATGGTAGAAGTGCTATCTCCTTAACCTGTTCAACAATTTTAGTTTAAGAGTACTCAGACTTCCTCGAATTATCCACAACTATTTCTACAAAAGGTTGGAAATTCACTTACTCCACAGCCTCCCTATGGTTCTTCATGTATGGGAACAACTTAACCTGAGATACTAAAATTTGTTTCTGCATCTCTTCCATGTTGCTAGTTGATTGATTTGGTTGGGCTTGCTAAACTGTTGCCAGTGGTTATTTTATGATTATGGCTGATTTTGCACCATTTGATTGTAGTTGTTTATATAATTTTGCCTTTCAGCATAGCCCACAAACATTACTAAATTAGGATTGACAGCACACATATCTTCAGAATGATCACTATGGCCACAAACCATACACCATATAGAATCGTCGTCACTTGAAAATCATCTATCCCAGGCTGACATATCAAGAAGTGTGATAAAAAGAGAAATAAAAAAAATAAAAAGTCACTAAAAAAATAAAAAATATTTACAACTCAATATAGAAAAAATAAAAATAAAATAGTTGCCTAATTATAAGACCCTGGAAATGGCGCCAAAAACTTGATAGCACCCAAGCACACACGTAAGTATACGTGGTCTTATCAAGTAGTAAAGTGGCTTCAAGAAAGCCCAAGTATCAATCTCTCAGGCACTTGCGTTCGCCGCCTATCTAATTCTAGTCTAACAAATTGAGAAAAGTTAACAAATAGAGTTTTAAAAAACTAAAAAAAAACTAAACTAATGCGAAAAAATAATGACTTAGGACAATCAACGGATAGAAACCCAGGGTTAAGTCTTACGAACAATCATACTATGTTGTTGAACTTCATTTGTTAACTTGCTTATCTTGGTTGTTGATTCGTAGGGTTAATTGCATGATTACGGTTTCCCAACCACTAATCCTTTACCTAAGTTGAACCTTACAACTACATCATTGAGCGGGAATGTAATAATCCAATTCGGTTATTTAAGCTATCTTCCTACGTGTGAATAAAGTAAGGCATCTAAGTACATCGCTGTCCTAGATGCTAATTCAAGTCTCTTATTTTATAAAGAAACAAGAACCCTACTTTGCTTATTCCCTTGTTCTATCTCCCTATTTTCTCTCCCGAGATCACAAGGTTGACAATTGATGTATTCTAAGGGTAGTTAATACATAAAATAGTTAAAACAATAATAGACAAGCAAATGATAATGATAATCAAATCAAAAAACTTAATTCAAAATAAAATAATCATGATCTTGGCCTTAACCCTAGAAAAGGAGTTTTAGCCTTTAATGGAAATATTCATCATCCAATCCCTTGGATTGACGATACAAACCATAACATAAACTAAATTAAAAAATAATAAAACCTAAATAATGTACAGATAAGCCTCCTATTGTCCAAAGACACCCAAAAGTAAATAAAAGTGTGCATAAGGTCCTATTTATAGTAGAAAAAATATCCCATTACTTGTTGAACAAGGAAACAGTTTCTGGTCGTCTGCGAACCCAGTGATTAACGCGTTGGAGGGCGTCGCGTCGCATCTAAAGCGCATTGGTTCACTATTTTTGGTGATTTACGAACCCATTGGTAGGTTGAAGTCTCCCAGGATTCTTCTCACGTTCCCACACTCTCCCAATACTTTTCAGGTGTCCAAATTGGTGTCAAGCTATGTTTTGTGCTTCTGTGATCTATTCCAAGCCTTTTTGAGTTGTTTACACTTGATTTAAAGCTTGTAAATCCTTCATATATCATCATATTCCATTTAAAAATCATCCTATAATATTAAAACAATAATTTAAAGCTCAAAACAACACACCATCCTCAACGATGAACTAGAAACACGAGCTAAGCATATGCTAAATTCACATTGAGCTTTACCTTATTGTTTTGACTCTTTTCTTGATCCAATTGACCCTTGAACATTATAACTAAGTATTTTCACATATAGATACACAATACAAACCTTATTAACTCATTTAAACCCATTATAACCCAACAATAGACTAGATAAACACCTAGCTCAAGCTAGTCGCACTAGTTTTCTCAGTTGACTTCTAAATGATTAATTTGAATCAAAATTTGTGTGGGAACACCATTAAACATTGTAAACACATACATGGACACTTATATGCACATTTATATTATTATATACATATTAATAACATGAATCATCCTCAAAAAAAGGCTAAATAGGCTGGAATAGTAACGCTAGAATGCATAAATACGCCCAACATCATAATATTTTGAATCACAGGGACATTGCGCATAATTTAATCCCATGGTTAGCACAAACTCCTTTAGGAGAAAATAAATTATCTTGTCATTGATTAAAAACCACATCTTATAAAACATGTTGTCATCTTTAACTTGACGAAGAACAATATATTGGACAAGTTGTCTATTGAACTTCAAAATTCTAACAATTTCCATAAGCAGCTAAAATTGGATTCCTTAAACCTTTGTCTTAAGAACTTGCTCACCCAAAACTTGTTTAAATTCATTAACGATGCTAATCACGACCTAACAGATATCTTAACTTAATAGATACAACATTATCCATGGCTATGGCGAGGTCATACCTCTTGCCAAAAATAAACCTTGCACAATGGGGCAATATTAGTTCTTCCTCATCTTCATTTTCTTTTATCTTACACTCAAGAGCATCTACTTCAATGTCCTGATAATCTCCACAATAAGCATGAACCCCTTCATCACAATAATTCATATTCTTCGGCTCTTCAACTACCCATTTATTTCTTTTCAAAGCCCTTTTCAATTTTTCATTTATTACCCGTGTGAATCTTTGCATCTTTACCTACAATTATATTTTAGAGATAATACATTATAACCCCCCTCAACTTGTCCCAACAACTTACTTTAACACTTAAAATTTAGGGATAATTGTTTACCCCCCTAAATCTTTTTGAAGTAATTATATACCACCTTAAAAAAACAACACCACTCTCACTGCGGAGAGTGTATTACACTTGTGCCTCGTCAGCGCTACATCAGCGCCACATCAACGCCATATCAAAATTTATTTTTAAAAAAGTAACCCCACTAATTTATTTATAACAAAATATTAAAAAAAAAAGAAAAAACTCTCCCCCTTTCCTCCTACCCCGCCCCTATTCTTTCTTCTTCAAGCCCCACCACCCCCTTTCTTTTTCCACCTCCACCCCCACCCCCACCCCTACCCCTGGTAGCCTGCACCCCTACCCCAAAATCCATAATGATGAATTATGAAACAAATCTTATCAAGTTCAAACCAAACATCCAAATTTAGGTACGAAATTAAAATTTATGGATTAAATCAAACATCCAAATTTATCTTTATGGATTATAAATTATAAACATCCAAACATCCAAATTTTTTTGTTTATTCAAATTAAAACTTGCATCAACAATTAATTTTTTTATACATATTTTTTTCTTGTAAAATTGATGAAATCTAATAAAAATAGAGATGGTGGATTTGAAGAAGGAGAAAGGGAATTGGGTGGGGGTTCAGGTTGCCAGGGGCAGGGTGGGGCTGGGGTGGGGTGGATTAGAGGTGAGGTGTAAGAATAAAATAAAAGAAAGGGGTGTGGAGTGGGGGTAGTGGTGGAGGTGTAAGAAAAAAAATAAAACAAAGGGGTGCAGGGGTGCGGGAGATCCGGGGATATGGGATGAGGGTGAAGGGGTGGGTGGATTTGGAGAAGAAAGGGTGCGATTTGGATATATAAGATAAGAAAGGGTGTAATTTGGATATATAGAAGAAGAAAGGGTGTGATTTGGATATATATATATATATATATATATTATAAAAGTGGGACCATTTTTTTAAAAAAATTAAATCACACATTTTTTTTTAAAATGCCACGTTAGATTTAGGGTTTAAATTAATTCATTTTAAAGATATTAAGGGGGTAAATAAACGCATGTTAAGTTTAAGTGCTAAAGTAAGTTGGAGTGACAAGTTTAGGTGAGTTTTGATGCATTATCTCTATATTTTATGGTCTGTGTATAAAAATAATTTAACAATCATCTATGATGTCAAATAAATACCTAATTAACCAAATAGTATATTGAATAGAATAACACTAACAGATGAATATAGAGTCAAACAAGAAAAATAACTATCTAAAACACCATTATAAAAAAGAACAATTGAAAATAAATCCAGAAATCAAATAAATACCTAACTAATGGAATAATTTATTAATAGAACAACAACAACAACAAAAAAAAGAGAAATGTCTGAATCAAACTACAAAAATAGATATCTAAAACACCATTACAATGAATAATAGTTGAAAAAATAAACCCTTATTTGTAGACACAGTGATCGATAAAAATTGAAAAAAAAAAAAACTCAAACGTGCAAACAACAATAATAATCAACACCCAACAAAAATCCATCAAGAATAAAATGAATTTCAACTTAATAACAAAGATTTTCAATAAAATTAAGCCCCATTTTTCAAAAAGTATCAAAATTTTTCCTTCAAAATCTACTCAATTGACACAAGCAAAAATACAAAAAAAAAATCATCAATATGGAGCAAAAAATAGTCGAAAGATGGAGAGAACTTACCTAAGTTGAAAGATGAATAACCTTAGAGCTATGAAGAAGAGCAATGTAGACACGTAATTTTATACTTCCTAAAGGTTAATTTTTACCAATTTTCCTTACCTTACTATGCTCCCCATGCCATTCCATAATTCTTTCATAAAAAAGACAAAAAATAACCAACTAAACAATAAAAGTACTCACCCTTAATCCTACAAATTCATCACCTTACCTAACCTCCACCCCATGAACCCCCTTCCCCACCCCTTATCATATTTTCCCCATTTTCTAATAACAAACAATAATATATACAGACATGGCTCCCTTTCTAGAGAATCCATATGCACAGAGCAACTCACACACCCCTAGTAACGAACTGATTCACACAATAATACCCATATATACAAAATTCATCTTCCATATAATTAAAAGCACACACACACAAGAAACTTAAAAATAGGAGAAGAGTGTAAATTTGAAAAAGGAATCGATAGAGATGAGAGAGAAATAAGAAGAGATCGAGAGAGATCAAAATACAAAAGAGAGAGAAAGAAGACAAAGATTTACTTTTTCAGCGAGAACCTATCGCACAAATCCAATCTATAGTTCTTCAATTTTAGCCATCGTTGAGCTCGTCGGAGCTCCGACAAAGTAGAAATAGTGAACCCAACTCCTGTTCTGACCCAAATCACATCCCATAGCCACTCCTTCCCCTTTCCAACTGAATATCAGAAATCTAGTAGATTTTTCTCGAGAAATATCTCTAGTCAATTTTTTTAACCGTTCCAACAAAAATCGCTGGTAAATAATGTAACTTTCTCCATTCTTCCGAAACTCGACCCAGAATCATGCTAGTATTTGGAAAAAATAGAAAATGGTAAATCAAAACTGGGATTTTTTATTTGTTGAGGTTCGGTTTGAAATTTTGGTCGCGGTTCTAGTAAGAAGGAATAATTGCACTTGAAAAGCTTAAATTTGAGGTTCATTCCTCCCCTTGTTCTCTATTTTTATCTTGAATTTTAATTATTGTTGTGTGTGTGAATGACTGGCTTAGCATGTTAGATTTTTTGTGGTGTGTATGTTGTTGACTAGTTTAGAATAGGGTTTACATTTCCATATTTTTTCTATTTTGGGGACTGTATAATTCGGACTTGAAATTATTTTTGTTTGGTTTGTTTGTTTGTTTGTTTATCTTATATGTTTTGTTGATCTATTCACTTCATAGAATTATACTAGCCAATATAGTACACGAAGCGACTGTGGTTGAACTACGGGACAGAGGGGTGACTAACACCTTCCCCTCGATCAACAGAATTTCTTAGCTGAAATCTCTGTTCGTGGATCAATTTAAAAGAGTCAAAAATTATTTAAAAAAAAGAATTTCTAAAGGTGACTTGGCACACCAGATTTATGCCAAGTGGCAACTCTGAGTTCGATTGAAAAAAGTTTTTTTTTTAAATTAAATTTTTATTATTGTCACTTTAATAATAAAACTCTTTTCGAACTTAAAATCAATCTTTTAAGTAAAAAAAGGGTGTGAAACCTCTGGCGACCCTGCTGGAGATTTTTTTGTAAGAATTCGAGCTTATTTTTAAGTTGTATCAGCTTAGTACGACAATATAGGTGTATAGACATTTTTGTTTCTAGTATTGTTTGTGTTATTGTTTACCATTGTTGGAAATTTCTGCTTGGCATCTTTGTTCAATGCATTTTTATTGGGAAAAACTCAAAAAGATTTTGTTTCAATTTTTGTACATTTCATATAAGGAAAATGCCAAGAAGATTTCTCTTTCATAATTATTGATTTCTTTTTATATGAACTTTCAAATGAAAAACTCAAAAAAAGGATTTTATTGACGTTTTTGTTGTCTATTTCGGGTTGTGTCCTTTAAATTGTGGTTCAATCTATTAGTTATTATTTAATTGTTCAATCTGGATGAACTATGCACACTTGATTCTCCTCTATCGAGAGTGAGGTAAGTACGCAATACTTCTAGGGTTCAGTGATCTTATTTAAAAAGTTCAAAAAAATTTTCCACTTTTCATTTTAGAGTTGGTGTTTCATATGTGTCTTTAAAAAGAAAAAGACTAAAAGATTTTCTTTTAATAGTGTTACGTTTCATTTGTGTATGCAATTCAAAAAAGATTTTTTGTCAGTCTTTTTAAATGATTTTTCTTTAATAATAATAGGTTTCATTTTGCATAGGAGATTTAAAGCTTAAAAATTCAAAAAAGATTTTCATCTACTTTTGAAACTTTGTTATTTTCTTTTCTCTAAATTTCATGAAAAAAGAGAAAGAGAGTTTGATTGGCCATTGGTGTCAAAACTTCATGAACTACGCACACCTAATTCTCCTCTCTCGAGAGTGAGATACGTAGGCGCCCTCCTTGGGTTCGGTGATATTTAAAAAAAAATATATTTTTAAAAAAGATGTTAATGCATTTGTTACTTCTATTTCTTTAGTTAGTTTAAGGTGGTTGGATTGCGACATTCTAGATAGTCACCAATATTATACTAAGTCTAAGAGAAAGTTGTTATGACCAAAAACTAATAAAGGAATGAGAATTTAGGACCTAATAAAGAGATCTTGAAGTTAAGGAAACAAATGATAGAAATGCATCGATCTTGGGCTAATAGGTTGCCTTCTTATTTTGTTCCCATGGATAATTAGAAAAATCCTTCTAGTTTACCTCCAATGTCACATGCACAATTTTTTATTTCTATTGACACGCCATAATATGCACCAGGGTTTACTCTGGGGCAGAACTATCCCAAAACTTTTAATATTTATTTCCTAACTTCTCAAAACAAAAATACCCCATACTCGGATCCACATGTTGTTTATGATTTTGCAACACCACCCCTACCCGAAGCTCTTACTTTTTATGTTAATCCAATGGTTGTGTCTCCCCACTCTACGAGAGATCCTATATTGAATATTTTTAGTGATCAACATTATGCTCTTGACCCCACATTTAAGTTGACTAGTCCTTATGGCTACACTCACCCTCCTGAATTGCAACATTATGCTAAAAAGCCTGTTATGATAGAAGAATAAGAAGAGATGAACAGAAAGGTAAAAAGTTTAGAAATGGCTATAGAGAACTTCCAAGGACTTGGGGTTAACAAAAGTGTCTCATATAAGACTTATGCATGTTTCCAAGTGTTAACCTCCCTCTTGGATTTAAGATGCCGAAGTTTGAGATGTAAGATAGACACGACAATCCCGTAGCATATTTGAGATGTTATTGTAACCAACTGAGGGGCACTGGAAGGAAAGAAGGATTATTCATGGCTTATTTCAGTGAAAGTCATTCAAGTCTAGCTTGAGAATGATATGTTGATCAGGAC
Organism: Capsicum annuum; assembly: GCF_002878395.1. Lineage (NCBI taxonomy): Eukaryota > Viridiplantae > Streptophyta > Magnoliopsida > Solanales > Solanaceae > Capsicum > Capsicum annuum. The sequence continues at coordinate 88,318,327 of NC_061122.1, forward strand.
ATCTATAAGTGTAATAGTTGAGATGACTTGTCTAGTCAATTTATGCAACAATTCCAATACAATATGGATTTGATTCCTAATGATAAATCCCTAACTAATATGAAGAAAAAAAAGAGTACTGAAGTTTCAGGGAGTATGCAATTAGATGGCGTGAACAAGTTTCTAAGGTGAAACCGCTAATGAAAGAAAGTAAGATAGTGGAGGTGTTTATTCAAGGCAGGATAAAATATATTATCAACACTTGTTACCTGCATCAAGAAATCTATTTATTGAGATCCTCAAAATGAGAGAGATGATAGATAATGGAATTAAGACCGGTCATATTTTGAGTTTTGTAGCATTAAAAGAAACTACTTAAGCAATTTAAAAGGGTTCAAAAAATGGAGGGATGAAGAATAAAGAAGATGTAGATGCTATTATAGTTGGACAATAGACGTGTCAAAGAAGACTACCTCATCATTACCCTCAGGTTCAAGCCCAAGTTCATACCCAATCTCTATGTAATCACTCCCAAAATCCATTATACTCTATTCCCCCACCTCTATATTGAGTATATAGCGTACAATCGTATGTTCAACTTCTTTCTTACCCGCAATGGCAAACACCAATTCCTCAGAGTCATCTTCCAACTCCCCAAACATACCAAAGCCCTTCTAGGCTTGATTTTTTATCGAAGCCAAATAATGAAATGAGGAAGAAGCTAAGGGATAGTTCCACACCAACTGTGAAATTGTATGCCAGTTTATTCCAGAGATTAAGATACTAGGGCATGATCACTCCTCTCATTGAATACACTTCTGACCTACATTCAAGAAATTTTGATTCTTATGTATGATGTGCATATCATTCTGATGTTCAGGGTCATAATATTATAGATTGTCGTGCTTTGAAAAGAGAAATAAAAAATTTAATTCAAGAGAATTTGATCATGGTGTAGAACATTGATAGTGGGAAAATCTCTAGTCATGTTGATGTGCAAAGTAGTGGCTAAGATGTCAAGCACAACAATTAAAAAGTCCATTATCTCCTTACTAGGACGGATTTTAGTATTTTGTTTTGTTTTTTTCTATTATTCAAATTATTTTACGGTTGTAGTTTGGATCTAACTTGTTTTGTTTCTTTGTTCATTATGTTCAAAACCTTCCTTTTTTTTTATCAAATTGTAATGTCCCTTTTCCTTTTTATTTTATGTTGTTTGTTTGTATTTCTTACCCTATTAATTTTGTGTTGGTTCTAGTGATATAATATGTTTGCGGAATGTTTAGTCAGATCTTAAAATCTAATTCAATTATGAAATATTGAATTAGAAATAGAAAAGAGCAATTTGAGAAAATAGATAGAGTGTTGAGATATTGGATGGCCAAGCTGAATTTTTCCCTAAATAAATTAAGGCAATCATGTTGAGAATCATAAGAATAACTTGGTAATTACTTGAAAGACATATCTCAAAAAGGTCAAACAGTGGATGCACGATCTCGTGTCAAGAGAACTAAAAGAAATTTGCTCCACTAAAGTATGAGTCATCTGGTGTGAGGTGTATACAACAAGGATGGAGTTCTATGTTTAACAAGACCAAAAGAAGAAGTGACACATATGCTCAATTAAAGTGTCACAAATAATCTTCATCTTTCACTTTCATATTGCATGATATGTGCTTGTATTTTTAAGGATTGATGTAACAAAGTGTAACACCCCACATTTTTGGGATAGACTTTAAACCATTGTTCCTACATGAGTAAACTCTAATTCCATGATTTATATGTAAATACATGTGTCATGAACTTTATCCTTGTGTGTGAAGTACTTATAAGGTGAAAAATATTCATGGGAATCACTTAAGGCAAAGTTGAGCTAAAAGCCTTTGATTAGGCCAAATCATTGTATTCGATTATACAAGGTTCTACTTTGAATGTTTATAACTTTTGATATGTGCAATTTTTAATCTCAGGACCCACCAAATGATATTTTATTGATTTAGATTTTCAACGATACCAATTTTTCGTTAATCTGATACCTGAGTGAAAAGTTATGGCCTTTTTCGTAAGAAGTAGTAAGGTCAAGCGATAAGCCTGCATCGCGAGGGTTATTCCCCCAGAATAAGAAGGGAGTCATGGGGGATACTCCTATAGACTAGAGGGCATGCTGCAGGGTCTATTCTTTCACTGTTTTAACTTCTTAAGGGTCAAGGGGAACTTTGGTCCTTTCTCCTTAACCCCAAACGTCCAAGGCATGAATTATAACACCAAAAATGGCGCTATTTGCCTATATTCTTCAAATAAACTAACATACAAACACTTCCCTTTCCCAAGAAAAATAATTTAAGAAAACAAGGATTCAAGCATCAATTTCAAGATTGATTCAAGAATCAATTCAATCAATGTATGTGGGGTTGGTGAACAAGGTTATCCTTTCACCCTTGTGCCCAAAGTGCATGTTTAAAGATTTAATTTACTTGATTTTTAATTAAGGTTATACCCAAATTGTTATATTCTTAAAGTATGCTATTACCATGAGATTGAAAGCTTTAAGTATATCAAGAATTGCTTATATTCATGTTTTAACATATAAGATTCATATTGTGGTTTTAGTTTCATTATTTTGACTGAGATTATTGAAGGATTTCAAGATGAGTATTGAGCATGAAGTTTCTCATAAATTTCTAAGAATTTAAGTAAATATTATAAGTACTAAGTACAAGTACTGAGTTTACAAGAAGATTATGCTCTTAAGATCTATTGATAAGTTTTATATCATGATTTAATGCAATGATTGATCTTTTGATCCTAAGATAAGGTAAGAAATCCACATTTGTTCACCCTTATTATGATTTAAAGAAAGAGAAACATGACTAGTTTTCATTCTATAAATCCTTATATTATTTTAAGATGGATTTCTAAAGTATGAGCATATAAGTAATAAAGAAGTAGTATTTAGCACCGAGTTGGGTATGAGTCTGAGGACACATGCCCTAGAACTATGTGCCACCATAGGTTTATGTCCTAATATGGGTTAAGTATTATGATCACTTAAGTTAAGGTTCTATTCTGATGGCAATGGTAGAACAACTCTCTTCAATGTGGGTAAGATGTTGGACTCCATGATAGCTCACATGGTTTATGTCGGTTAAAAGAACCTCCATAAATAAAGTTAAAAGAAAAGATTTTAGAACTAAGTATTATGGCTCACAAAGTTTATCCTTATGCTTCATTACTCATTTTTATGATTTTGCAGTCTTTGTTTTATTCAAGCTCAAGGTGAGCCATTTATACTTAGCATGCATTATTTGAAAGTTTATATGAATATTTAGTTATTATTTTACTTATGCATTCACCCTCACATACTCAGTACATTCCAAAAGTATTAACCCAAATATATGTCTTTGTTCTACATTGTCTAATAATATAGGTACCAGTTGTAGTTCACACATCATAATCAAACTGTTCATAGATTCCAGCCAGCAGGTGATGAGTTCTCCTATTTTGGGGACTCCAGTTAGATGTTGTTCATGTAATTTATTTTTATTATTCATATGTATTGATTAGTGGTAGTTGGAGGCATTTCCCAGCTATCTATAGTCAATATAGTAGAGGCTTAATAGATAGTCAGTTAAAGTCATAAAAAGTAAATTCCAGTTCTCTCTTCAGTTTTATCAGGTTGTAAACTTTATCAGTATTTTAGTTATCCAATTATGTCATGATTATTTTTATGCACAACAAATTTATCTATTTTATATATTCTAAATTAGTTGCTCACGTATCATGCCAGTTCATGGGTTAGCTTGAGATCACTTGTCGTTCTAAGCATCGTGTTACGACTAGGAGGAAGTTTAGGTCGTGACAAACTTTGTATCAGAGTATTTTGTTCAAGAATCCTAGGGTGTCTATGAAGTCATGTCTAGTAGAGTATTATGGAATGGTATGGAGGCATCTGTACTTTTCTTTGAGAGGCTACAGGGCATTTGAGAAATATCTTCAATCTTTCATACTCTAGATCGTGCAGTAAAGTTGTTCTTTTAGAAAATTCTGTCAATTCGTGTGTTACTCCATAATTCTCCATCTATAAATTTTTGAGATAACATGAGTACTAGATTCATATTTCTCCCAAGATGATGCTCTCAAATTAACTATCAGTAACTTCTAAAGTCATAAAAGGGGCTTGAGAAGAGCTCGCTAGTGTGTTATATGTCCCTTAAGTTGAAAGCTTATGTCCTCATCCATATGAGTTGTGCAGCTAACACGGAATATGTTATGTATTTATACTTCTCATTAACTCCTTTAATACAAATAGTGTTCATGCAAGGAGATAGTACAAACCTAGATTATTAAATAGAGTTTACATTCGAGGGATATTATGACCTTTAGTGTTATGATTCATAAGTAGTAGAACCTTCTTATAGTTTGGAGTATGGGTTTAGAAGTGTAATGACAAGAAATGTGGTAATGGCGATTGATCATATGTATCTAGATGAACTTTTGCATATGATCAAGTTAGTAGTGAGGTGATATATCCTTGTGTGTTGGATTAGTGGTAATGAATGTGGTATAGGTTCCTTGGTGGAAAGTAGAGAAAGAGCTATTAGTTAAGTTGAATTATTGTTTGCTTGAAGTAGGAAATAAGTTATTGATGGTATTTATTTTGTTAGAAGAGTATAGGTTATTAATAAAAGTATTTGGTAATTGAGTATTGCTAATTTAGGCTCCCCGTGAGGTTGTGGAGTTTAGTTAAAACTTATAGAGATATGAATTTTTTTCGCTTAGGTGTATAGATGGGTAACTAGTATTAATGTGTATAAGGAGGATGTGATAATGGATTATAATAAGATATCCCCTAAGATTATGATCTATTATTATTGTTATGAGGTTCTAGTGGACTAGTGCTTCTCGGGGTTTTATTTTATAGCTTTCAAGAGAGAATAGTAGGTGAGGTTGTGTTGTTAATCATTCATTGTAATACCCCATACTTTTCCTAGCTTGAAAAGTTTCCCAAGAATGTTAGAAGTTTTCTTTGAAAGATGAATCCACTTTTGTACACGTGGTATTTTCAAGATTTTCACTTTTTATCATATGGGGAATCGGATAAGCTTTCCATCAATACCAAATAACCCAAATCCGACACCCGGGTGAAAAGTTAGAATCTTTTTAGTGAGACAGTGTATCACCTGAGCCTTCAGCACATCGCGGAGATAGCTTAAATGACAATTGTCAATTTCCAATTTTGCTCCACGATAGTGGCGCATCGCACCAAACTTCAAGGTCATAGACAAAGTGGCAACGCGATAGCTTTGCATTGCGCCACCGTGCAATTTCCCATTTGTAACTTTCCAGTGACTTGGCGTGATAGTGGCATGTCGCGCTAAGGAAGAAAATTGAGAAATTTTCTCAGAAATCAAAGACGCGTCTATGGTTAAAAGGGTCAATTTCTCAACCCTATGTAAACCCAATAATACATGATTTATCCATTCTTCACCCAAAATATACTAGTTTCTCTCAAGTTTTCCTCAAGAACAAGCTAGGGTTTCTATTGGGGATTCAAATTAAAGAAGGTTTCACCATCAATCTTTATGAAATCACGAAGTAAGGTCCGCATAGTATTCATTCATGGACTCCTTTTGTCCATGAAGTCCAAGAATCTCTTTTCAAATTCAAGTGTATGGATTTTTGTATGAATTCCATGTTGGGTTTGTGTTGGTCATGTTGATAATGACCAATTGAGTTTTAATCCATGTTTGGTGATAAATTTCATGTGGAATTGACTAGTAAAGATGTAGATTCATGTAAACCTAGGATTAAAACCCTTGGATGATGAAATTAGATATGAATCATGATGTTTGATTAAATGCCTATACAAAGGAAAAGTGCCCAACTAGCATGAAATTATGAAATCCCCATGTTTGTACGAGTTTATACATATCGCATGTTTGATGAAGTGCTTCAATATATGAATTATGAATTGTGTTGTTGGTCATGTGTTCATGTAAGTCATGCTATGTTAGTTTCTTTCTAACGAGTCCTGGGTAGCTGTACCCAACAATTTAGCTGCGCGCCTAGAGTCCTGGGTAGCTGTACCCAACAATCTCAGTACTCACTAATCTCAGCAACCTCAGTATTCCTAGTCAATCTCAGTAACTTTAGTACTCTCAGTTAGTCCTCAAAACTAAATACATTCCATCAGTCAATGGATCTCAGTAAATTTGGTTTAGTTCTACTAAACAATACCATTAGAATCAGCTCAGTTCAGTGTCTTTCAGATGGGAGTAGGATTTAGCACCGAGCGAGCCTAGGGATGGGGACTAACCTGATTGATAGGACTGAGATCTCTAGAAGAAATCCCTAAGTTCTAGAACTACGTAGACAACGTAGGAATGAGATGTCACCTATTAGATTGGACTGACATACACAAGGATCACCCATTAGCATATTTAAATGTATAGGACTGATCCCAGGGGTCACTCGCTAGATTAGGTCTGACTCTACAGCAGTTGTCTTTATCAGTGGCACGGTACTTACACCCTTCTAACAGGGGTTACAGGTTGGACCCAAGTTAGCTTAGTAATGGGCATGTCGGTTAGATGAATACATCGTACAGTTTCAGTTACAGAGTCAGGACTGTCAGATACAGTCAATCCTTATCATTATAAATAGACCCCGGTATCACCCACTAGACAGGACTGATCTCAACTATGGTCAATCAGTATTAGTATCATCAGATCTAGAGATCACCCGCTAGATAGGACTGATCTCAAATTTCATTACTCAGATACAGTATGGAACTCAGCTAGTTCCATTAGGCTTAGGACTGTCAGATACAATCACTCATGTTATTAGTTATATCAGTTATCAGAACTTATGTTATTAGCATTCGGCTTTAAGACTGTTAGATACAGTCAACCAGACTAGTTCTTCATAATCAGAATTGTCAGACACAGTTATCCATGTATCAGTAACATAGTATCAACCCCTTGGTATTCAGTAATATAGTATCAGTTTCTCACTTATCAGTGACTCAGATGTCAATGTTAGTATACTCAGTAGTCAGAACTTAATATTCAGTCTATCATGATCTTAGTTATAGTTACGTATGTATGCATGTATTCTCACATTCATATTAGTCAGTCAGTTAGTATTGTTCATGCATATGAACCTATTGCATTCAGCCTACCTCACTTGTATACCAGTACATTCAAAGTACTGATGCATTTGCGCTATAGTGTCTTATACCATAGGTTTAGAAGCACGATCTCCAAAGAACCAGTAGCATCCCAGTTCAGCAATCAGAGTTAGCAGTAAGTCCTCATCTTTTGAGGACATGACGATCACATTACTATTTTAGTTTTTAGTTTATTTCAGTAGTTGGAGTTAGTTAGGGACATATCCCATCAACTTCTTATTCAGACAGTTTAGAGGCTTTCAGACTACAGTACATTTAGACAATTATCTCAGTTGTTTTGATATTGTTATACCATATTTTTTCAGTTATGTACTAGTATTGAACCTTATGGCCTTTCAGTTAATGATTTCGTATTTACAATATTATTACTGTTATTTAGTGCTCAGTTTCCATATATCAGTCATGGGTTAACTTGTGGTCCTTCGGGGTCATGGGCATCGTAAAGTATTCTGGGTACTAGATTCGGGGAGCCTAAGGTTCAACAGTGTCCTAGGAAGTCTGAATAACCACATCTAGTAGATTTTTGTACATGCGTGTGTTGTGCGCCACACTTATGTGCAGGAGGGTATGAGGTGTTTTAGGAACAGTTTCCCTTCTTTCAGTATTCATGTCATTCCAGTGAGCATAGGCTCAAAGTTAAACTCTCAGTCCTGAATCAATCCGTGGATTCCCTGTGCATCACCCCAGTATCTCAGTAAGGTAAGCATTCTTAGAGTGACATAGTGCCCCAAGGGGGAGATACCTCATTATTCCTTCATGTTCTCATGCCTTATAGAAAGTTTCTCTTCGCATGAATAATCCAGTTTAGAGTAGAGGGTATTCATAAGTTGACCCTCAAAGTCCCAACCTTAGCTTTGGGCCAAGTATTCAGAGGCTCAATTCCATTCATGATGTTTAATTCGTATATTACGTATCTGAACAGACTCAGTTAGGTTCTTGTATTTCCGCTCATGCATGTTTAGTAAAGATGATCTTGGATTCATTAGCATTTCTGGTTAAGATAACAGTTCTCCTTAGTCTTACTCAATTTCATGTTCAGTGTTTATCACAAACTTGGTACTAAGTTTCCTTGCATATTTATCCATGCATTCAAGTATATCAGTTCAGGCATGTAATTAGGCATTAGACATGCATTCTCACAGCAAGAAATTTAGTTTATTAGAATATTAAGTTATGTACTCATAAGTTAATTATCAGTCATACATCAGATATGCATGAATTCAGATTATTAGTCATGCATTAGATATGCATGCTCAGCATGTTATATTCAACCATCAGTTATGTCAGTCATGAAATCATGTTCTAGCCATTCATGTTCAGTATGTACGTCAGTTTGTATTCTTTCCATCTCATTCAGTCTCATTCAAGCATGAATGTTCTCAAAGGTGAGATATTGTAATACCCCATACTTTTCCTATCTTGAAAAGTTTCCCAAGAATGTTAGAAGCTTTTTTTTAAAGATGAATCCACTTTTGTAAACATGGTATTTTCAAGATTTTCACTTTTTATCATGTGTGGAATCAAATAAGCTTTCCATCGATACAAAATTTACCCAAATCTCACATCCGGGTGAAAAGTTAGAGCCTTTTTAGTGAGACAGTGTATCACCTGAACCTTCAGCGCGTTGCAGAGATAGCTCAAATGAAAATTGTCAATTTTTAGTTTTGCTCCGCAATAGTGGTGCATCGTGCGAAACTTTCAGGTCCCAGACAAGGTGGCAATGAGATAGCTCCACATCGCGCCAATGTGCAATTTCTCATTTATCACTTTCCAGTGACTTGGCAAGATAGTGGCGCGTCGCGCCAAGGAAGAAAATTGGGAAATTTTCTCAAAATTTAAAGACGTATCCAGGGTTAAAAGGGTCAATTTCTCAACCCTATATAAACCCAATAACACTTGATTTAGCCATTCTTTACCCAAAATATACTAGTTTCTCTCAAGAACAAGCTACGGTTTCTATTGGGGATTCAAATTCAAGAAGGTTTCACCGTTAATCTTCATGAAATTACGAACTAAGGTATGCATAGTGTTCATTCATTGACTCCTTTCATCCTTGAAGGCAAAGAATCTCTTTTCAAATTCAAGTGTATGGATTTTTGTATGAATTCCATGTTGGGTTTGTGTTGGTCATGTTGATAATGACCAATTGAGTTTTAATCCATGTTTGGTGATAAATTTCACGTGGAATTGACTAGTAAAGATGTAGTTTCATGAAAACCTAGAATTAAATTCCTTGGATGATGAAATTAGATATGAATCATGATGTTTGATTGTTGTATAATGTTGTCTACATATATTATGCCTACCATGTATTTTATTAAATGCCTATACGAAGAAAAAGTGCCCAACTAGCATGATATTATGAAATCCCCATGTTTGTATAAGTTTTGCATATCACATGTTTGATGAAGTGTTTCAATATATGAATTATGAATTGTGTTATTGGTCATGTGTTCATGTAAGTCATGCTATGTCAGTTTTTTTCCAATGAGTCCTGGGGGTACTTGTCCTCGACAATTTAGCTGTGCACCTAGAGCCATGTCATGTTTTTAAGATACTCTCAGTCAAGCTATGATACATAGAACTCAGTCAGTCATGTGACCTAGGAAAACCCAGAAATCTTTGAAATCTTAGCAATCTCAGTAGTTCAGTAATCTCAGTGATCTGAGTACTCAGTAATCTCAGCAACCTAAATATTCCGATTCAATCTTAGTAACTTTAGTACTATTAGTCTGTCCTCAAAACTCAGTACATTCCACCAGTTAACGGATCTCATTAAATTTAGTTTAGCTCTTCTAAATAATACCATTAGAATCATCTCAGTTCATTTAATCAGTTCAATGTCTTTCATATGGGAGTATGATTCTGCACCGAGCGAGCCTAGGGATAGGGACTCACCCGTTAGATAGGAGTAAGATCTCTAGAAGAAATCCCTAAGTTCCAAAACTACATAGCCAGTGTAGGAATGAGATATCACCCATTAGATAGGATTGACATACACAGGGATGGCACATTAGCACATTTAAATATATAGGACTGATCTCTGGGGTCACCTACTAGATTAAGACTGACTCCACAACAGTTATTTTTATTAGTGGTGCGGTACTGACACCCTTCGAACTGGGTTTATAGGTTGGACCCTAGTTAGCTTAGTATGGGGCATGTCAGTTAGATGAATACACCCCACAGTTTCAGTTACAGATTCAGGATTATCAGATAAAGTCAATTCAGCTCAGTAGTATAGATTTAGGACTGTCAGATACAGTCAATCCTTATCGTTATAAATAGACCCTAGGATTACCCACCTTACAGTACTGATCTCAACTATGGTTAATCAGTATCAGTATCATCAGATATAGAGATCACCCGCTAGATATGACTGATCTAAGATTCAGTTGCTCAAATATAATACGGAACTCAGCTAGTTCCATTAGGTTTAGGACTGTTAGATACAATCACTCATATTATTAGTTATATCAGTTATCAGAACTTATGTTATTAGCATTCAGCTTCAGGACTATCAGATACAATTAACCAGACCAGCTCTTGATAATCAGAACTATCAGACATAGTTATCCAGGTATCAGTAACATAGTATCAGTCCCTCAGTATTCAGTAATACAGTATTAGTTTCTCACTCATTAGTGACTCAGATGTCAATGTCAGTAGACTCAGTAGTCCGAACTCAGTATTCAGTCCTATCATGATCTCAGTTACAGTTACGTATGCATGCATGTATTCTCACATTCATGTTAGTCAGTTAGTTAGTATTGTTAATGCATATGAACTTATTACATTTAGCATACCTTACTTGCATACCAGTACATCCAAAGTACTAATGCATTTGCGCTATGGTGTCTCATACCATGGGTTTAGAAGCACGAGCTCCAAAGAACCAGTAGCATCCCAGTTCAGCAATCAGAGTTAGCAATGAGTTCTCATCCTTTGAAGAAATAATGATCACATTACTATTTTAGTTTTCAGTTTGTTTTAGTAGTTGGAGTTAGTTGGGGACATGTCCCATCAACTTCTTATTCAGACAGTTTAGAGGCTTTCAGACTACCGTATGTTCAGACAGTTATTTTAGTTGTTTTGATATTGTTATACCATATTTTTTCAGTTATGTACAAGTATTTAATCTTATGGGCTTTCAGTTCATGTTTCTGCATTTACGATATTATTACTATTATTTGGTGCTCAATTTACAAATATCAGTCATGGGTTAGCTTGTTGTCTTTTGGGGTTATGGGCACCGTGTAGCGTTCTAGGTACCTAATTCAAGGAGTTACATGCCTAGTACTAGACACTAATTTTGAACAATAGATGACCATCAAGGTGTAAATAATGATTGCTTAGTTAGTGATGCTTGTTGTATGAAGGTAAACTAGAAGGGTTGAAACAGTTTATGCCAAAATTTAAGTTTGTTGATTCGAAATTATATGTTGCTGATGTTGGTGTAATGGTAATTCTCCTGGTTTTGAAAAAATATAAGTTTACAGATGTGATATTAGTAGGCTATGAAGGAAAATAAAAAGATTATGTGTTTTGTGAGGCAAGTATGTTGTCAAGAAAGGTGTAAGTATATTATAATTGTTGATGCTAAAGAAAGTTAAATATAGTATATGTTAAGGAGATGTTCAAGAATAAAGTTAGTATAGTTCATTAAAGGTTTGGGGATATCCATGTTAAGTGTTAGAATCTAAGTTTGAATCTTTGAAGATTGGGCTAATGGAAAGAAGAGTTGAAGCTCTAGATGGTGTGGGCTCATGGTTTGGTGATAATCCTAAAAATTATAAGTTAATCAGTTTTTAAGTTATTGTATGATGACTATTGGGGCTATAGAAAGTTAGAGTTCTATCTCAGAAGGAAGTACTAACATCAGGCTTTACACTTTTAGGTGCAATTTTTCAGGGTGAGTGTAGTATTTATGTTTATTGTTACATCTAAGGATCTAGAGTAAAGTGGTTACAGTTTAGTTTAGAGTTTATTAAAGGGTCCTATTTACTTAGGATGATGGCGTAAATCTAAAGGGGAGATGATAGAACAAGGAAACAAGTCAAGCTCTCAGATTCTAGTAGTGATGCCAGTACGTTGTAGAGCAGCAGTGAGGGAGGATGATGCCCAACTCATTCTTATCCTAGTGCAAAGTTTTTAGTCATCACGATATCTACTCATGCCTTATATGTCAACTCGATGATCGTAGTTCATGTTCATACACATAATAGAGAATCATGTATGCTCACAGTTCCTAGTATGAAGAGTTATAGTTCACTCAACAATAAGAATCATATTCTATGAAATTATGATCTCCCAAATTAGGTCATGCAGATCATGACTCATGTAGCCATGCTTTATAGTATGTTCAATTCTAGGTACTCATGCTACACTCTTAATAATCAGTAAAATTCAGATTATGTAATGTATGTCCTAAGTTTTGATCTCTGTAATAAATTTATGCCTTTGATACTTTATTCCTCAGGCCACAGTTAACAGTCATAGTTATGGTTGTATTCCTTTATATTTCAGGTCCTCATTTTCTAACCTTTCAGTGACCTCTCCTTATGAGATGATAGTGGTGATGAACAACTGTTTAGATGGGAGAGAGTAAATGTTTCATGTTAGAGAAAGATTGTTGTATGGTTTTTCTAACTAAGGATATAAGTATGAAGCAAGATTGAGGCAGATCTTTGATATTTGTCATGGTTAGTTAGGAATTCTATGTGTGTCTTCCTAAGGATAGTGCAGGAAAGCTGTTATTGATACGGGTTTAGAGAATATTAGAAAGATGCTTTTATGGGCTGTTGCCTAGAGGTTCATTTATGGTTATAGTGATAGGCTTGAATGCCGTGTTGGTATATAAGTAGATGGGTGCATTGTACGCTAGTAAATTCCTAGTAAGAGGTAGAATTTAGTTGTTGAAGTGGTAAGAAGAATTATTCTTAATATAAGAGCTATGAAAATGCAAGGGGTATTGAATTCATGGTTCAGACTAGTGTTACGGTGTTATGTGCAGTGCCTTGTGATTTTGAGTTAGGCTTGAACATGGTGAGAGTGTGTAGTTAAACTCAAAATTTGGCTAGAGTGGCTATAGGTACGCATGTGAAAATTTTAAGTTGAATAAATGAGCATAGTATTCAAGAGGGAAAGTATAGTAGAGGAAGCATTTAAGAAGAGTGACTAAGCTTGGACTTTAGAAGTTGCCTTGCTTAAGGCATAGTGATTGTATCCTAACTGATGTTTTATAGGACCATATTCCATTTTACAAAATTATAGCCATATTAATATTCCTTACTCAGATATCTTTTTTAGTTTATGCCCAAGATTCTTTGCTCCCTAATGTTATTAGAAATTCTTTGAAGAGTGTTGAAGAAATACTCCAATTAATTATAAGCTTTCAGTATAATTTAGTCCGTATTACTAGCAATTCAGTTTAACAGCTAGAACGACAAGTTCTATAGGTTTTATTCTTTCCATCTAGCCTTACTATCAAAGGTTTCATGAATATGGCTATTCCATGAGCTTAAACAATGTAGTATCTCTTGTAAGATCTTAGTCTTGTTATCTTGAGATTCGTTCTTACATAAGGTACATAATGATACCATGAAGCCCTTCTCTCTTGATTCTCATACATGTTTTGTTGAAGGACAGTTCCTAATAAGAAACTACATGCCTTATTCCCTCAATAGTAACTTGACAGTGCACATGAAAGTGTACGTGTTCTACCAAGTAGTAAAGTGGCCGAATGAAAGCCAAGTATCGAACCCACAGGGACTTGGTAACAATTCTTCAATTCTAGTTCATAATTTAGATTCAATTGGTGCTCGAGTAACCAACAAGAGAGTTTGGAAATTGTAAATTAAAAATAAAGTAAACAATACGGAAATTAAAGTCTTAAAACAATCAATGGAGGAAAACTCAAGGTTAAAGAACTTCAAACAATCATTTTATATTATTGAACTTCATTGGTTAACTTGCTTATCTTGGTTGTTGATTCGTAGAGTTAACTGCATGATTATGACCTTTCGACCTCTAATTATTTACCTAATTTGGAGATTACAACTACATCGTTTAATGGGGATGCAATAATCCAATTAAGTGGTTTAATGCTATCATCCTACATTTGAATCAAGTACGGCATCTGAGTACATCCCTATCCTAGACACTAAGTTAAATTCTTTAATTCATAAAATAATAAAAACTCATACTTTGTTCATCTCCATGTTCTATCTCCCTATTCTCTATCCCGAGTTCACAAGGTCAACAATATATATATTTTCTGGGTGATTAATCCATCAAATAGTTAAATCAAATATAAACACACAACCACTAATTATAAGCAATTTAGACGAAATCAATTCAAAACAATAATACTCATGTTATTGGCTTTAACCCCGGAAAGGGAGTTTCTAGCCACTCATAGTCATAATCAACATCAAATATGAATGATTAAAACCATAAATAAACTAAAAATAATAGAATATAAAACCTAAAAATAAGTTGTGGTATCCTCCAATGATGTTCCAATTGATCTAGGGTGTTCAAAGATTGCCCAAGATTTTTAAAACGGAATTTAAGATGTTATATTTACAGTACACTAGTAATAACCAACTAAGATTTTATTTCCACGCTATCCTCTTTCATCTAGGCATAATTTTCCAAATTTTGGTGAGCATCACATCGTGGCATAGTGATAAATGCCGTGGGATAGCAAATTAGTGTAATCTCATTGAGATTTTGGATTTTGACAACTATCGATTGACTTTTTACTGCGACGCGGTGCCTCCTTAACCGCTATTAGGAATTTGGTGTGGTGGTTCAACATTTTGAGTCTCTTATGAACTTTTTGGTGTGTCTTATGAACCAAGAGGACTTTCCATGCTCCCTTACTCGCCTTGGACATTCTAGGTGTCCAAATTGAGTCCAAGTTGTGTATTATGCTTCAATTGATCCATTCCAAGACTTTTTGAGTCTTTTTATACTTAATTTGAAGCTTGTATATCCTTCATATGCAATCATAATCTATTCACCAAGAATCCTATATCATTAAACACAACAATTTAGAGCTCAAAATAACATAACTTTCAAGACAGTGAACTAGAAATACAAGCTAAGACTAGGCTTGCCCCCATTGATCTTAAGCTTATTGTTTCGACTATTGGCTTGGTAAAATTGAGACCTGAACATTATAAATAAGTTTTTTCACATATAAATACACAATAACAACATTATGAACTCATTAAACATGTTAAAATTCAACACGATAGACTAGACAAACTCCTAGCTCAAGCTAGTCACACTAGTTTTCTTGGTTGAATTCCAAATGATCAATTTGAATCAAAACTTGTGTGAAAACAAAATTAAATATTGTAACAATATACTTGGACACTTACATGAACATTTATATAATTATCAACACATTAAGAACATGAATCATCCTAAAAACAAGGATAAAAAGGCTAGAATAGTAACGCTAGAATATATAAATTCACCCAACATCATAACACCCGGACTTTTATTATGTTAGTTATCACTTTGAAGTACTATATTTAAGTTCATATCATGAAAATTTCAAGTGATTTGTAAACTCTCGGCATGAATCAGCTCCTTATAGTAAGTGAAGTCAAGTCAGCTCGGGAATCAGTTTCATTATAAAGTTATAATGCTTCAGCTCAACTATATCATTCATTACCATACATGTCATATGTATATTATTCAATAGTAATTAGAATTTAACAAGTTCCTATCCATCATTTGAGGATGAATGATTCGAAGGAGGAGATAATGTAACACCCCATATTTTTAGGCTAGACTTTGAACCGTCGTTCCTATATGTATAACTCCAATTACATGATTTATATGTGAATACATGTGTAATTACCCTTATACTAGTGTGTGAAGTTCTTATGAGGCGAAAAATGTTCATAGAAATTACGTAGAGCAAACTTGAGCTAAGAGCCTTTGATTCGGCCAAATCATTGTATTCAATTCTACAAGGGTATAACTTATTATATATATGAAATTTTGCACCTAAATACCCACCAAATGATACATAATTGAGTTATTTTTCCAACTATAGCAATTTTGTCTTAATTCGATACCCGAGTAAAAAGTTATGGCCTTTTTTGTGATAGGTAGTAAGGGTAGGCTATAAGCCCGCGCCGCGGGGCAATTCCCCAAAATAAGAAGGGAATAATGAGGGATACTTCCACAAACTAGAAGACGCACCGCGGGGTCTATTCCTTAACTGTTTCAACTTCTTAAGAGCCAACGGAAACTTTGGTCCTTTCCCCTCAACCCCAAACGCCCAGGGCATGAATTATAACACCCAAAAGGGTATTATTTACCCATCTTCTTCAAATTAACTCACATAAAAATCCACCCCTTTATCAAGAGAAAACATTCAATATTTTACTCTTAAGAACACAGGGATTAAACCTTCAATTTCAAGATTTATCCAAGACTCCATTCAATTAAGGTATGTGGGATTTATGAACAAGGGTATCCTTTCACCGTTGTGCCTAAAGTGCATGTTTTAAGAATTAATTTACTTGATTTTGAATTAGGGTTCATACCCAAATTGCTATGTTCTTAAAGTGTGTTATTACCATGAGTTTTAAAGCTTTAAGTATTTCAAGAATTGCTTATGTTTATGTTTTAACTTATAAGATTCATATTATGATTTTAGTTTCATTATTTTAACTGAGATTATTGAAAGATTTCAAGACGAATATTGAGCATGAAGTCTTTCATGAATTTCTAAGAATTTAAGAAAATATTAGAAGTCCTAAGTACAAGTATTTAGTTTACAAGAAGATTATGCTCCTAAGCTCCATTGATAAGTTTTATATCATGATTTAAAGAAAAGATTGATCTTTTGATCCTAAGATAAGAAATCCATATTTGTTCATTCTGATTATGATTTAAGAAAAAAGAAGCATAACTAGTTTTTATTCTATAAATTCTTATGTTATTTTAAGGTGGATTTCCTAAAGTATAAACATATAAGTAATAAGGGAGTAGTATTTAGCATCGAGTTGGGAATGAGTCCAAGATCACATGCCCCAGAACTACGTGCCACCATAGGTTTATGTCCCAATGTGGGTTAAGTATAGTGATCACTTAAGTTAAGGTTCTATTCAGATGGCAAGGGTAGAACAAATCTCTTCAACATGGGTGAGACATTGGACCCCATAATAGCTTACATAGTTTATGTCAGTTAGAAGAACCTCCCTAAAAAGAGTTAAAAGAAAAGCTTTTAGAAGTAAGTGTTATGGCTCACAAATTTTATCCTTATACTTTATTACTCATTTTTATGATTTTGCAGTCTTTGTTTTATTCAAGCTCAAGGTGAGTCATTTAAACTAGAATGCATTATTTGACAGTTTATATGAATGTTTAGTTATTGTTTTACTTATGCATTCATTCCACATACTCATACATTCCATAAGTGCTAACCCACATATATGTCTATGTGCTACATTGTCTTATAATGTAGGTACCAGTTATAGTTCACACATCATAATCAGACAGTTTTCAGCTTCCAGCTAGTAGGTAATGAGTTCTCCTATTTCGGGGACTCCAGTCAAATATTGTTCATGTACTATTTTTTATTATTCATATGTATTGATTAGTGGTAATTAGAGGCATGTCCCATCTATCTATAGTCAGTATATTAAAGACTTCATAGATTGTCAATAAGAGTCATGAAATGTAAATTTTAGTTCTCTTTAGTTTTATCAGGTTGTAAACTTTATCAGTATTTTATTTATTCAGATTATGTCATGATTATGTTTTCGCATATCAAATTTATCTATTTTATATATTCTAAATCTGTTGATCAAGTATTATGCTAGTTCATAGGTTAGCTTGGGATCACTTGTGGTTCTACACATTGTGTTAAAACAAGGGGGTAGTCTCTGATCCTGACACGAAGGCATTTTATTTTGCTATTCAAATACCGTGTCATTCTTTTTTACCCCGTTTGAACTTTAATTCTATTTTCCTCCGTACCCCTCTTTTGGAATCAAGATAGAGTCAACAAAGTTTAAGAAAAAGTGTTGAGTAAAAGAATAGAGTCAAAAAAGTTTCAAAAGTAAAAAAGTCAACAAAAGAAAAAAAAAGAAAAGAAATCAGAATCAAGAAAAAAAAGCAAGTTGCCAAAACTATGTTTGACCTGATTATTCTCTCTTGAGGAAGAGATACGTAGGCAACTCTACTCTGGGTTCGATCCAACTAAATAAATAATTTAGAATTACCCAGTCTAAAGAAACTAGGGCATGAGTTAATCTTTATTGTTTGAGTCAATTGAAAAAATTGTAAATCCCACCCCACTTCAAGTGTCATTTGGGCAGCATGCCATTCTTTCTTTCTAGCCCTATCCAAAATCCAAGCTAAAACCAAAGAAAGACCTTCAGACTAATCTTTGAGAATGTTAAGGCTAAGCATGCAATAGAATATCATAATGCATTTTGGGACTTACTTATCTTCCTTAGCATAAGGAAGCAGGAAAGAAATGAAATGAAAGAGTCTTATTGGTGAAAACCCTCATGGGCATCATAAGATGATTGTGAGTTAAGAGAATACAATGAGAGAGTCTTATTGATGAAAATCCTCACGGACATTGTAAGATAATAGTGAGTTGGAAAAAATTAAATGAGAGAGTCTTATTGGTGAAAACCTCATGAGCACCGTAAGATGATGGTGACTTTAGAGAATGAAATGAGAAAGTCTTCTTAGTGAAAATCCACATGGTCACCGAAAGGTGATTGTGAGTTGAGCGAATAAAATGAGAGAGTCTTGTTGGTGAAAACCCTCACGAACACCATAAGCGATGGTGAGCTAAGAAAAATATGAATGAGAGAGGCTTTTTGACAAAAATCATTCAAGGCGTCACTAACCGAATGAAGAATATGAGTGCAATGGGTTCGAGGAAACAACTCAGTTTCAGGATCATTAACTCAACAACAATTAGTGAAAGTTTGGATAGAAAGATCAGGTAGTTCAATCCAAATGCGTGTCTTAATCCTTAGATTTGACTGTCATTTTTAGTTTTTTTTTTCTTTTCTCTATGTTCAAAAAGGGACATATATTGTCTTTTCTTTCTTCTCTATTTTTGTGCTTTTGAGTCTGTTATCCAAATAAAAAATTATTATCTTTTTTCTCATGTAGGAGTCAAGTCTAGGTCAAAACAAGTGAGAAAAAAGTAAAAACTTGCTACCAAGTTCTTCAATTGCATAAAGCAAGACAAAAGGCTAGCACATGGAAGAAGCATGATTGTAATCTAGAACAAGGAATGCAGAAAATTTTTGTCAATAGACAAATTTTGGGATTCGTGGAAATACCAAGGTTCAAAGGATTTATGTGAGAAGCATAACAAAAGAGAGATACTTCATTTATTTCAGAGTCACTTTTAATAATCTGAGTTTGGATCAATGGTGTTGTTGACACCTAATTTTTGTCCTCCATGACTAAGTTTAATTCTGAGTTTCTTCAAATTTAAAATAAAATTATAAAATTGATTTTATCCGAATAAAAAGCTTTTTAAAGGATTTATTTGGATAATTTTTCCATTTTAAGTAGCAGTTATATATTATCGTAGTCAATTATACAAAATTATATAATTTTTTTGCTTAAATATTTAATTTATGGATCATCAAATTTAAATCAAGGCTTATCTTAAGAATAGAACCAAATGGTTAAAATCTTGATTTAAATATATTTTATTCTCAAAATTAATTTATTTGAAAAAATATTTGTTTAATTTTATCGAATCAACAAGCTTGGGAGTAAATGAGGTATTAATTTCGTTTTGAATTTTGATTTAATTTAGCCAATCTATTGGATTTGGGCATAATTAAAATCAAATTGACCACAATTGCGATGCAAATTGGCCAATTGATTTTCAATTTGGCCAAAACTTAAATAGAGTTGGCCAAATCCCAAAAAATAATCTATTCCAGCCCAATTAATTAGCAACCCATCAGCAACCCACATAATAATTTCAGCTATCCCATCTCCCATAATTAACCCGTCCCATTCCCTTTCCTAATCTACATACCACAAAACTCCAATAACGTACAACAATCGACCAATAATATCAAAACAAGAATAACTTCAATCAATCTACAACAAACACCGATAGTTCAACGCAAAACTCGACACCTCTAAACCCGGCAATCACTCCGGCCTGACTATAAACCTGATCCCAAACATCATCGACACAGCAATGTTCAATGAACAACAACTCAGTAGCCACGGCCTTGCTCCAATCCATGTTGAAGACGATCCATGTCCATCCCGAACTCAACCTCAATAACCCAATAATCAATGAAGTAAAAACAACCGCGAAATCCAAATATGAAAACCATTTCAAATTTTGAATACTTGTACAATTTTTGTACAAATTATAGTTGTCAAACCTTATCCTCAAGTTAGAGATTCCAAAATGCTTAAATTGCCCTTCATTCTCTTTTGTCCTATATCGGTGAAAACACAAAGGGTGACCCTTCATCCTCTCTATAAAAGGGTCATTGTGGAACAAATTTGGGGCAAGTCTCAAGAGAGTGAAAAACTATTTTGAGAAAAACTAGTGAATTTTTTTATCTAGTAAACTTTGTAGATGCCGTCGGCTGATCAAAATTCTCAAAATTCTTAAAGGACCACTTTCGGTGGTGGAATTCGAACGATAACCCGAGTCTTATTTTGATGCTCCAAAACAGGTGATACTTTATCCCTTTTTGTTTTTTGCATCTTTTTTACTTTATTCTTTTCATTGTTCTAGTAGTGTTCTGCTATTTTGATAGCATTGTATGCTGGGATTGTCCATTGTAGAGGCCTTAAAGGCATTAGGTTTTTGTGATGAAGTTTGAAGTTGTTGTATCATTCTGTTAACATAGTGCTTGTTGTCTAATTCACTGTTTAGCTTATTTTTCTACTTTTCTTTGAGAATTCATAGGTCCATATAGGTTTTACTCAATTTTTAGCCGAGTGTCTCTTCGCTCTAGTTTTTCTTTTATCTCACTGATTTAGGGTAGTGTTATGTCATTTTCAACCAATAATTTTCTTTGTGTAAAATTACTTGATGTGATTTGGTTCAATATTTCAAAATAATATTCTTATCTTAGCTCTTAGTCTGTTATTTAGTTTGTGTGTAGTTGTGGTTTGATCCATTAAATTTGTCAGCTAAATATTTCTTGCTTTAATTTTTTCTTTAGTGCACTACTTTATCTTGAATAAGCTTTCTTTTAATTTTTAGTCTACTTTTCTTGGTGTAATACTGCTTGCTATGATCTTAAACTCTTTTTTTGGTTTAGTGTTGCTTGTTATTGTGTTCTTCTACTATTTTCCTTATAGTGTCATCAGTTAGACTACCTCTTGAGTTCCTTTGGCTTTTCAAATACCAAAAAAATGATGAGGATATATCTAATAGTAAACCAGAAAATCCCATGATTCCTCAAGGACCATTTTGACTATTAAAAACTCAGTTTGAGTTTGTTGGAAAGAAGATGACATTGAGAATAGTATGCCTGCCACCTCCCCTTTTAGCTTTATTGGTTGTGCCCTTTTTTGGTATGAGTTTGGATTCTTATTTCTTATTTCCTTTGAGTTTGTTTCCAGTATATGTTCGTGTTAGAAAGGTAAATGTAATAGTGTCTTGTTGAACTATTGTATATTTGAGTATGTTCGTTTAAAGGGAATAACTTGATTTTTGTTATTATCACATTATGTTTACAATCTATTCTTAGGCTGAAGATTCCCAAGGATCGTTCTTGTTCGAAAACATCAAGAAAGGAGGGATGGATTTGTGTTCATTTTATTCTCGATAAATAAGATTTGGAGATAGAATAGAGCATCACAATTGTTTGTTTCCATCCTTCAATACCTACTGTTAGGACTCAATATTGAAATTATTTAAAGTGCTTTTCAAGTCTAATAACTATTTGTCTCGTGGTCAAGTGTAATAGATGTGTTACAATTGGTGTAGCTACTGTTTTTTCTAACTAAAAAGCATAGAAAAAGCTGCATTTTTTTAAATTAGCTAGTTTTATATCTACTTCTTTGATTCATAAGTGGAGTATTGAACAACTTACTTGCTCTCAATGCAACTGTTACTTGTATTTTTTAGGCTCTAGTTTCATAATATTTGTTTTCTTGATAAAATTGGATTGATATATAGCCTTGCATTTTTCCTTTGGCGTCTTAGCGAGTTGTTGCAATCTTGTCCACATTTCTAAATTATTCTTATCTTGATACAACTTTAAACAAGTTTTGTGTGTTGTTTGGATTGATTGACTATGAAGCAGTAATATTTTGATCATGATAATATTTCAGATAAGTTTGCAATGTGTTCATTTGGCATCTATATTTTCATTGATGGTATGCTTTGGTATCAACTATATTACTTCCATTTGAGTGCAAAGAAATCTCATATCAAGATACCACTTGCTTAGTGTGTTGCTTTACTATCTGGATGTATTCGTATTTGTTTCATTCTTGTAAATTGTCTCTATAGTCTTCTTCCATCTATGTATGATCATGTGTTAATTAATTTTGATTCTGCTCTCTATGGTTGGTTATGTGTCAACTTTACTTTATCTCACATCAAGATACCACTTGCTTATAGTGTTGCTTGACTGTCTGGATGTATTCGTATTTGTTTCGTTCTTATAAATTGACTCTATAGTCTTCTTCCATCTTTGGATGATCATGTGTTAATTATTTTTGATTATCCTTTCTATGGTTGGCTATGTGTCAACTTTACTTTTCTTTTCTTTTTTTTCTTTGGTTGGTCATGTATTAATGTTTCTTTTTATTTTTCTGGTTTTGCATGAAAATCTATTGGAGTCCGCACAGACTCTTTCCTCTTTGCATTTCATGATGGGTTAATAAGGCCTATATCTCCGAGTTGAGTTATTTTCAAGGAGGATTGATTTTTTTGATAAAGAAGTTGATACAGATGGAAGAAGAAAATGGGTCGAAACCCATTGATGGAAAATTGCTAAATTTGTATTGTTATTCTTATTTACTTTTCTATTTATTTGTTCATTTGTTCATTTGGGTCTCGTAGTCAATGTTGTAAATTATTACAGGTGAAGACGATCTTGGGCCAAAGGATCCAAAAAGATAGTTTAGGACAGGTAATGGGCCAGAAGCGCAATATTTAGATTAGGACAGGTGAAGATCGGCCAAAAGCCCAAATGAATAGTTTAGAACATATGCAGGTAGGCCAAAATCCCAAGTAAATTAGGATAGAGTTGATAGATTTGGGCTTACGAGCATAATTTTCTAGTTCTCCCCTTTCCCCTTTACGTGCTATTTGATTTTAATTTTCATAGAACTAGTTAAATTCCCCACTAAGTTACTCCGTTATCCTGTGCAATTTTTTCCTTAATCAATTGGTTTTCAATAATAAAGTTAGTCAAAAGAGTTATTTTCAAATAGTTCAGATGATCGCAAGTTAGTGGACACTCTTGGTGCCTTAACAACCTTCCATGAGTATTAGTTGGAATCGCTTACTTGGAACTTCAAACTTAGATGATTTTTTCAATTTTGAATCACTTAAGTAATTTTCAAAGGTTTTCATAATTTTTCTAAATAAATTGAGTTGTGACTCTATTATTGAGTTTGTAAACTTCTTCGAAAGTATTTCAACTTGTGAAATAAATCCAAAGTCATTTCTCCGCAAAACAGAAATGGCAACTCTGATGGGGAATTTAACTAGGTTCTTACCAAATATTTGAGTTAGTTTCTTTTGGCTATCTGTTGTAATGTTTAAACTATCTATGTTCTTATATGTTTAAATTCTGTGAAAATTAAACTGTTTCATTTCATGGGATGCTTCCTACTGGCCACGAGTCAATTAAAGGAGAATCATATTTATATGTTAAAGAAATAAATGTTATTTAATCCAACTTATTATCCTTTGGGGTGGGGGGAAGTCCTACTTTGTTTGCTTTTGTGTAAAGATGCCTCATCCATGCACCAATTGAGAGAATGATTAAAGCGATCTAGGAAAAAGGTTGATGATATTGGGTAATGTTTGATCAATTTGGATGATTGGTTGGTTTCTCATATTGACCGCATAGAAAAAATAATCTATATAGTAGATCACAACTATGTGGGAATCACCTGATTACTAACAGATATTGTATATGGCATGAGGTAGATAAAGCTAAGAGGGAAAAGGCCTATAGAGGAGCATCTAGAAGCTAGTTTTTCTATCCCCTGTGGGGGACCTTGTTCGTTATTTCATGTTTTTTTTTCCTTTCCCTAAGGATTGTATCCCTTTTGTTCAACTTTTGTAAGATTTTATGCCCTTTTTATGTACCTATGGAGGTTTCAGGGGGATAATGAATTGGTTTTAAAAAGCATGTACTTCCTTCAAATATGTTAGTCCAACCCTTGGCTAAAATAGGTCACCCAATTAGGATGCACATTTATTACAATATACTTGCGTGTTATAACTGCTTTATGTGCTTATATGTGTTATGTTGATTTGAATCAAACGAGAATTGATACAATCCTATTTTTCAAAAAGCATCTCTAAGAAAAAATATACCCACTATACAAAAGTCTGACTAAACATAATTCAGGTCTCCCAAGTCTCTTAGAAAAGTCCGCAATCATTCTTAAAACTTCCTAAATGCTCGCTACAATTTTAGGAAGGTTAACTATGGACTCAGAAGAAGCCATTATATGTTCAAACTATGTAAGGCCTAATTTTCTCTCTGTGAGATACGTAGGCAGCCTTTCGGCCTGGCCTATCTTCAAAAACTCTACTATCCTCCACTTTCTTGAAAGAAGAAATAAGGTCAGAAAGAAGAAGAGTTGAACCTTCTTGATAAATTTCACTTATTCGAATAAATGAGAAAAATCCTGTTCAATAAAATTCTTGAGTCATCATTACCCCATGGATCAATTCACATGAGAGGAGAAACAACTTTATGTGTTTATTTCCTGTCTTATTATCTTGTATTGTTGATTACTAACTGAATCTAATATGTAAGTCTTTGAGTTGTTTCTAATTTACAGTTAATGGAAACTACTTTGTGTTGTCATAAAAAGGTAAAATATCCCTACTTTAATAGATCAAGTAAAAATGTGATGCCACCATGGAAGGATTCTTTAAGATAATCGGAATCAAGAAAGATGAATCAAAGAAAATGTTGCTAAATTGGACTGTCACTCCACTTATTACTCCCCAATTAATAGGATAAATGGAAAAATGAAATTTAATTCTCCACAAAATTGGTGGTAGTACAGATGAGTAACGATAATTTTACATCTGTCAATGTCATGTCATGTTAAGGGCTAAACAAACAAACCGAGGTGAATGATGATGAATGGAAAGACTATGATGAGTATAGGTTAGTGGAAGATATAGAAGAATTTGTAAATTAAGAGAAGCCCAACCCGAAGGAAACTGAAATAGTCAACTTGGGTGATCACGATGAAGTCAAGGAAATAAGAGTTAGTGCTCACTTGACATAATCACAGAAAAAAATTCATCCACTTCCTAAGGGACTACATTGATAAATTTTCTTGGTCCTATGATGATATGACGAAGTTGAGCACCAACATCGTGTCGCAGAAGTTACCAATCAATCTCGTGTTTGACCCAGTTAAGTAAAAAATGCAGAAATTCAAGCAGGACCTAAGTTTGAAAATCAAGGAAGAAATGCCAAAGAAAATTCAATCTAAGGTTGTGGAGGTTTCAAGATATACAACATGGCTAGCTAACACTGTCCCAGTTCCAAAGAAGGACGGCAAGATCATAATATGTGTTGACTATAGATATTTAAATTGAGCCAGTCCTAAAGATAATTTTTCGCTACACAACATCCACATTCTCATCGATAACTATATGAAGCATGAAATGCAGTCCTTCATGGATTGCTTCATTAGGTATCATTAGATATTAATGGATGAGAAAGATGCAGAAAAGAAGAATTTCAATATACCCTGGGGTGTTTATCATTGCAGGGTGATGTCGTTTGGTCTCAAGAATGCTAGTGCGATATACATGAGGGCTATGACTATGATATTACATGACATGATCCATTAAGAGATTGAGGTGAAAACGGATGATGTAATTATCAAGTCCCGCAAGAGTTTAGATCATCTAACCCATCTGGAAAAGTTCTTCAACAGACTAAGAAAGTAAAACTTAAAGTTGAATCCTGCTAAGTGTCCTTTCGGTGTGCCAGTCAGGAAATTACTAGGGTTTATAGTTAGCCAAAGGGGCATCCAACTAGACCTATCCAAAATTAAGATGATTCAGGATTTACAGCCTCTAAGGACCAAGGAAGAGGTTATGAGTTTCCTAGGTCATTTGAATTACATTAGTAGGTTCATTGTCCAATCAACAGTCATATGCGATCCAATTCTAAAGATGTTGAAGAAAGATTCATTGAATGAGTGGACAAAAGAATTTCAAAAGGCTTTTGAATAAATCAATGATTATCTATACGCTCTGCCTGTTTTGGTTCCATCAAGGGAAGGAATTCCATTGTTTCTTTACCTGTCAGTATCAAAAAATGCTTTTAGGTGTGTCTTTGGGAAACATAATGAGGTCGGTAATAAAGAGAAAGTAATATACTACTTGAGTAAAAATTTCACGCCATATGAGGCTCGCTACACTCTTGTACGAAGGACGTGTTGTGCTTTGACCTAGGTTGCACAAAAGTTGAGGCATTATTTATCCTAGTACACAATGTATCTCATTTCTAGAATGGATCCATTGAAGTATATATTTTAGAAATCCATGCTTACAGCAAAGTTTGTCAAGTGGTAAATATTATTGAGTGAGGTCGACATCGTGTATATGACTCAAAAGGCAATCAAAGGGTAAGACAACGAATCATTTTGCTGAGAATCCATTTGATGATGAATATGACCAGCCACTTCAAACTTACTTCCCTGATGAAGAGATTTTATTCGTCAGAGAAGACATTGCAAAGATGTATCCCAGATGGAGATTGTTCTTTGATGGAGCAGTCAACTTCAAAGGCTCAGGAATTAGAGCAGTTTTGGTGTAAGAAACATGCCAACACCATCCAACAACCACTAAAATATGCTTCTTGTATACCAATAACATGGCTGAATATGAGGATTGCATCCTAGGTCTCAGGTTAGAACTCGATATGGGTGTTCGTGAGCTACTAGTCATCGGACATTTAGATTTGCTGATTCACCAAGTACAGGGGGAATGGAAAGTAAAGAACTCTAAGATTACCACTTATATAGAGCTGGTGCAGGATTTTTGTGGAAGATTTGAGGAAGTTGATTTCAGGCATATCCCGAGGATAAAAAATGAGTTTACTGATGCTTTGGCTACTTTATCCTCCATGATTCATCACTCAGATTAGAGTTACATCGATCTTTTTGAAATAAGCTTGAAGGAACAACCCAAACACTGTGCGTATATCATAGAGGAACCTGATAGAAAGCCATGGTACTATGATATTAAAAGGTATTTAGAATTTGGAATTATATCCTGAAGAATCCAACAACAATCACAAAAAAAATAATCCAGCGTTTCGCAAAGAATTATTTTTTGAGTAGGGAAATCCTTTTAAGGAGGAATCTAGACTTAGGATTCTTAAGATGTATCGATGTTGTGGAAGCCCCAAAATTAATAAAATAAGCACATGAAGGAGTTGCCAACCCCATATGAATAGGTTTACCCTTGATAAAAAGATTTTAAGAGCTAGATACTTTTGGATGACTATGGAAAATGACTGTAGTAAGTATGTGCAGAAGTGCCCGAAATACTCAACAGTTCAAACTTCAACTAGGGCAACTCTTTATATACTCGTTTATAAGAATGAAGCTGTGATACCTGTCGAGGTTGAAATATCTTCCTTATGGATTATTCAAGAATCCAAATTAAGTAACGAAGAATGGGTTCTCACTTGCTATGCACAATTCATGTTGATTGATGAGAAGAGGATGATTTCAGTATGTCATGGCCAGTTGTACCAGCACAAGATGATCCCTGCCTTCAACAAGAACATAAGAGCTTGAATATTTGAAGTTGGGAAATTGGTTCTCAAATGCATATTTCCTCAACAAAAAGAGTACAAAAGGACATTCGTTCTGAATTGGCAAGGTCTATACATAGTTTGCAAGGTACTAGTCGGAGGAGCTCTGATCCTATCTGAGATGGATGGTCAAGAGTGGACTAAACCAATTAATTCTGATGTGGTAAAGAGATACTATATTTGAAGGATGATTTTAGTTTTTGTTTCCTTAGTTTATTTGTAATCGCCTTTATGAAGGTATTTGTTTTTATGATACATAATTTCCTAGAATCCCTTTCCTTTTATGTACAAACCATATTTGACCTAAATTCATAAGAAAGGGATACGTAGATGGCCTATGTCGGATTCAGTCAACCCCTTAGGAGAATTTATCATTTCCATTTATGTATGAACTATGTGATGACCTGAATTCTCAAGAATGGGATATGTAGGTAGCCTATGTCGGCTTTGGTCAATCCATAAGATTTTCTAGATATCCTTAGTGCAGTCCTGAACTATGTTTGTCCTGCTTCTTGCTTCAACGGGATATGTAGGCGCCCCAACGACTTGGTCATAACCCTTGGAAATAGAATTAGGGTAGAATTTTTTAGAAGGAGTCTCAAAAATTCACAAGAGGAAGATCATCATCTGGCAAAGAGAACGAAGACCAATAAAGACTTTGAATCCTCTCTAGTTGAGATCATCTCATATAACATTAAAATGGGGTAGAAATTTTGAGGAGGGCCTCAAAATTTCCACTAAACAGTGGAATATATTTCAAAAACCCTAGCACCAAAGGTCAAATTCAAGCTTTAGAAATCACCAGCTACGATAAAGTTTAGGTAGACTAAATCTCCAGCAATGATAAAACTCTAATAAAAGGCCTCAACAATGATGAATCCCAGGCAATCCGTCATCAAATGTTAGATATAGTCATAACCAAGAGGAAGACATTCGTTGAGATAGTACATGACATGACTGGCAGAGATTTTCTAAAGCTTTTACAAAAAATTTTGAAACTAGTTTCTAAAAAATTAAGACCACTTTCTAAAATCTATACAATTATTTTTACTTAGTGATTGCCTAGGCATCTATTAGAACAGGAAGTCAGTGTGGAAGTCCCAACATGATGGATCACCCGAAGGATGGTGTAATGCCCGAGAGTATACCCTGGGCACCACATGGTGCTAAATCCTACTCTCAACTGAACTGACTCGAAATACTGAACTGTGCTAAGATTAATTGATTTTAATAACTAACTTAACTGATAATGCTCATAACATATTCTGAAATATTCCAAAAACATTGATACTAAGTAAACAACTATGGTTTCGGGTACCCATAATCCCCAGGACTCGATAGCATTAATAGTATAAAAGTACAAGAACTTTAAGGATATAGCATGAAAAGATTTATATCAAAAGTCTATTCTTGTACGCATTTTGTCAAACACTTGATGTTCATAGTTCAAGCTAAGCATGGGAATAGTTTAAAGCTTGTAGAAATAGCATGATTTCAACATCAACATCACTAAGTATGATTTAAATCAGTTAATAACAACATAAAACATGTGGGGTTTGATAAATAACAACAATTTCATGTAAACATGGTATAGAATTACAATTCATGGGAGTTCATACTTAAAATTACAATTTAAAAGCATAATAACTTGTAAAGATAATAACTTTAAATGTAAAATTGGATACTTGGGCTCCATAGGTGAATGGGACCCATGAATGAACACTTAACATACCTAGGTTGATGAATTAGTGAGAATTAATGGTGAATTCTTAAGTTTTGATCTTGAACTTTGATGGCTAGGGTTTTTGTTCCTAAGAGAGGGATACTTTAATTTGAGTAATTTGTGAAATACATGGAGCTTGAAACATAAAACTATTAAAGAACCATAATGTAATATTTATGAGCTTGAAACATGGAGCTAACATTGGTTTGAATTTTTGGGGTATTATAATATCTCCCCCTTGGGAACATTCGTCCTATAATGAGATTGGTTAAGCTGAAAAAACTGAGGATCTGAGATTACATGCTGAATATACGTGATGAAAATGTGATTACATAGCTGAGTCTGAAAGATGGCACATGGCTGAACTAGTTCTATGTATGCATGACTGACATGAGAGTGATATGCTGTTGATACTAAGCATGGATAAGAGAAATTCTATAAAGATTGTTAGCTTAAGATGAGTTTGAGTGTATGGAGAAAAGATGGGGGTACTTGGTCTGTATATCTTCTTCTGCTTCCCAAGTTGCTCCCTCTACGGAATGATTCCACCAAAGAACTTTGACTAGGGGAACATCTTTGTTCCTTAGTCTATGAATATTTTGATCAAGGATTTCGACTGGAAGTTCTTCGTAAGAAAGGTTGTTCTGAACATCTACACTTTCTAAGGGAATGACAACTGCTGGGTCTCTAATACATTTCTTCAACAAGGAGATATGGAATACTGAGTGCACTGATGCTAAGTCTGTAGGCAACTCAAGCTCATAATCCACCTTTACAAAATAGCTCATAATCTTGTAAGGGCCAACATATCGGGGACTAAGCTTCCCCTTCTTACCAAACCTCTTTATTCCCTTCATGGGAGAGATCTTTAGATATATGAAATCATCAATCTCAAACTCAAGATCTTTCCTTCTCATATCTGCATAAGATTTCTGTCGTCTCTGGGCTGCCTTAAGACTCTCCCTAATCAACTATACTTTCTCTAAAGCATCAAACACCAAGTCAGGCCTTATCAAAATAGTTTCTCCAACTTCAAACCAACCAATCATAGATCTACACCTCCTCCACTATAAATCCCCAAATGGAGCCATTTGAATACTGGAATAATAGATGTTATTATATGTGAATTCAATCAAAGGCAAATGGTCATCCCAACTACCCTTAAAGTCGACTTCATACGTTCTCAACATATCCTTAAGGGTCTGAATGGTCTTCTCTTCCTGACCATCTATATGAGAGTGGTCTGTACTGAGGTGAACTTATGTACCAATACCTTTCTAAAAATCTTTTCAAAGGTGAGAGGTAAACTGCGTACCTCTATCTGAAATAATGGACAATGAGACATCGTGCAACCTAACCAACTCTCTGATATAGAGCTTGGCATAATCCTCGGCTGAATAAGAAGTATGTACTAGCAAGAAATGGTTTGATTTGGTCATCCTATCTAAAATGACTCAAATCAAATTGTGCTACTAACGAGTACGAGGCAAACCTATCATAAAATCTATGTTCACTACCTCCCACTTCTAAGTAGGAATATTGAACTCCTGCGTAGACCCACTAGGCTTCTGATACTTAATCTTAACCTACTGACGTATGGAGCACTTAGCAACAAACTCTCCAATATCTCTCTTCATCCCACTTCATAAATAGATTTTCCGCTGATTGCAGTATATCCTTATGGCCCCTGGATAAATCGAGTAATGCACACCATAGGCTTTTCCAAGAATTCATTGTCTTAACTCATCAACACATGGCACACACAGTCTACCTTAGAAATATAGTACACCATCTCCCCCTTGGGATAAAACCTCTAATTTCTGATCTCTGACTTACTCCTTCAACTAGACCAAACTAGGATCCCTATCCTGCTTTTCTTTCACTTCGGCAAACAAAGAAGATTTTGAACTCTTCTAAACTGAAATACTACCCTTAGCTGAATCAACCAAATGAACACCTATTCTGGTAAGATGATGAACTTATCTAACTAACTTCTTCTAATCACCCTCGACATGAACAACACTACCCATAGAAAATCTATTCAGGGTATCTATCACTATATTGGGCTTGCCCAGATGGAACAAAATAGTCATAGCATAATCTTTCAACAACTCTAACCATCTCTTATGAATCAAATGAAAATCCTTCTATGAAAAAACATACTTCAAGATTTTGTGATCTGTGAACACATCAACATGCACCCCATACAAATAGTACCTCCAAATCTTTAAGGCAAATAAAACAACTGCTAACTCAAGATCATGGGTGGGATAATTCTTTTAAAGGGTCTTATGCTGTCTAGAGGCACCCCAAACAAACTCTAGATGCATCACAGTACACAACAAGCCCATATGAATCATCTAGCAATGTCAAAACTGAGGATATGCTGAGTTTAGTCTTCAACTCCTAAAAACTCTTCTCACAAGAATCTGACCACTGAAACCTAATTTTCCTTTAAGTCAATCTGGACATGAGGGATGCAATAGACGAAAATACTTCAACAAACCATCGATAATAGCCAGCCTAACCCAAGAAACTCCTGATATTTGATGGGGAGATGGGTCTGCGCTAGTTTCTTAACACCTTGATATTTTGAGAATCAACTCTAATGCCATCACTGGAAAAAATATGGCCAAGAAAATCTACTGATCTTATCCAAAATTTGTACTTACTGAATTTAGCGAATAACTGATGGGCTCTAAGAGTTTGCAATACAATTTTGAGGTGGTCTGCATGATCATTTTTGTTATGGGAGTAGACAAAAATGTCATTAATGAATACTATGACAAACATGTCCAAGTACTGTTTGAACACTTTGTTCATCAAGTCCATGAAAGATGTTGGGGCATTTGTGAGACCAAAAGACATGACTAGAAACTTCAAGTGACCATACCAAGTTCTGAAGGTTGTTTTTGTAATGTCACATTCTCTAAGTCTGAGCTGATAATTGCCAGATCTGAGGTCTCTCTTAGAAAAGTAATTGGCACCCTGAAGTTGGTCAAATAAGTCATTAATTCTGGGAAGTGGATATTTGTTTTTGATTGTGAATTTGTTCAACTGACGGTAGTCAATACACATTCTAAGAGAACCATTTTTCTTGCACATGAACAGAACTGGTGCATCCCATGGAGAGACACTCGGCCTAATGAATCCCTTATCTAGGAGATATTTCAATGGTTCTTTCAATTTTTTGAGTTCGGCTAGAGCTATTTTTTATGGTAAAATAGAGATAGACTGAGTATCTAAAAGAAGTTCTATTCCTAAGTTAATTTTCCTTGCAGTAGGGACTCCAAGAAGATCTTCAGGGAACACATTTGGAAATTCCTTCACTACTAAAACTGACTCAAGATTTGGAGTCTAAAAAATACAGTCTTTGACTCAAACAAGACGATCAATACACCCCTTGGATATCATTTTTCTCACTTTAAGGTGTAAAATAAGCTAACCCCTAAGCGTTGTAGCACTATCCCTCTATTCAAGGAATGGTTCATTTGCAAACTAGAAATGAACTACTCTGTTTCTACAATCAACTGAAGCATATAATGAGTGGAGCCAATCCATGCCGAGAATGACATCAAAATCCATCATCTCTAACTCCACAAGATCAACTAAAGTAACTTTCTGAGACACTGTAATTGGGCAGTTCCTGTATACCCTTTGGGCTACAATATAGAAACCCACTAGGGTAGATATTAAGAAAGTTTCTACTATAATTTTGGTACTAACTCTGAAGTTGACAGCTTTATAAAGGGTTATAAAAGAAAGAGAAGTTCCAGGGTCTAGTAAAGCATAAACATGTAAATGAAAGACTTACAATATACCAGAGAACACATCAGGAGAATTTTCCTGATCCTATCAGGACTGAAGTGAATAAAATCTGTTTGGACGCTGATCACTAGTAGCACTGGAAATGGCACCCTACTGAGTTGAGCGGCCAACTAAAATTGGGGCACGACTGGATTGACCCTGCTGACCACTCTTTGGGCAATCCCTGACTTTGTGTCCTGGCTTGCCATACCCAAAACAAACATCACTACCGATGCTAAAAACAAACATCATTTTTGAATTTGGGCACGAAAGCACTGGCTGAAGATGGAGCTAGGACTAAAGATTTATAAAGGAACTAAGGACGGTTACCACCTTCTGACCTTGGCTGAGAAAAATTAAAGCTACCTATTCTAGACCTCTTTCTCTCCCCCTCTCTCCTTAGTCTTTAGCTCTTCAATCTATTGGGCATTGACCATAAGCCTAGACAAATCCATCTCCTTAATCAACATTATAGTCCTATATTCTTTGACCTTACTATCAGATACACCAGACACAAACTTACTCATTTTAGGCCTTTTATTAGCTACCAGATGAGGAGCATACCGAGCTAACTAAGTAAACTTGAGGGAATTCTCCTTTACACTCATGTTTCCCTACCTCAAGTTAGTAAGATCTAACACCTTAGATTCTCTCAACTCCAATGGAAAGAACCTATCAAAGAAGGTAGTAGCAAACTCTTCCCATTCTATAGGCCCTGTATATGTGCCTCTATCTGCCTTTCACTGCTTAAACCATGTATGAGACACATCCTATATTTGGTAAGTGTCCAATTCAGCACTCTCACCAAAAGTTACACCCATAATATTTGTTACCTTCTACACCATATCTAAGAATTTCTGTGGATTCTTTTCAGATTTAGATCCAAAAAATAGAGGAGGATTCATTCGGGTAAAGTCCTGAATCCTAGTTGAAGTAGTATTGGCCACTGGGTTGGCCAGAACAGTGACTGGATAAATATTTTGAGCTACCACAAAATAGGCTAGAGTAGTGAATGAAGCTATAAACACTACATGAGAAACATGCTCGTTCAAATGATCTTTCTGAATGAGCAGAGGTGCTGGCTGGTTTACATTTCTTCTCCCATTTGTCTTTCAGGGAGGCATGTTCTATAAATGGAAGGAAGAATATATTAGATAGAGAGTTTAACATGAGCTATGCTAAGTCATACGACATGAAAACTCAATAAAGGGAAACTTTTCCTAAAATGCCTCATAGCTTTTTGCCCATAGGTGTGACGCACTTCACACCCATGCGCAAGACTCTACTTGACACAGATTTCAGACTTCTTAGGATATTTTAAAACCTTAGGCTCTAATACCAAGTTTGTAAAGCCCTGAGAGTACACCCTGGGTGCCACACGGTGCTTACGGTCTCGAGAAAGCACAATATAACCCATGAGTTGGTACCTGTTGTGAGCACTAAATAATATAATAACACATGCAAAAGAACAACTGATAAGACATAAGGCTTTAGCAACTAAAAATAATACTGGATCATGAATCTGGAAGCAACTATCTAAAACTAATAAAATAATAACAAAATTGTCTGTCTGTCTGAAATATCCAAAAGCCTCTAAAACTGACTGAATATGAGTTGATGAGACAGGCCCCAACTAACTCCAACTAGCTACTAAACTAAAAACATAAAAATAAATATAGTCTATCCTTGAAATATGACTAACCAATGCTATGGCTAATAACCTAGAAAGTCTATGCGCGATCCAGGAAATGAGCGTCCAAACCTATGATATGATACATCATAGCGCAAGAAAAGAGTATGCAATCAGTACTTTAAATGTACTGGTATACTAAAAGAGGTAGACTGATATACATGGTTTTATGTACAGGAGTAATAACTGACGGAGTGCATAACATGAAGTACTAAATAGAATGCATGAAATATGTAAACAATTAGAATGTATGACCAAGCATAATACATATTTTGAATATAATCTATAAACTAAAATACCAAAATTAGATAACTTAATGACTGATATCTGTATGCTATTTTCAAGAAAAACTGAAATTGAGTTACTGAGATAATTACTGGACTGAGATTATGGAAGTTATCATCTAACCAACATGCCCCAATGAGCAATTTGGGGTCCAATCTGTGACACCAGTTAGAAGGGTATCAGTATCGTGCCATGGGTACTAACACTGGTTGTGTGGATCCACTAAAGTGTTGTCTAGAAGGACAAAGGGTTATACTCAACTGGTAGGTACACGTATGAGCTCAACCCTCAATTGGTAGGTTAACTATAATACGCCATATTTCTCGAGCCTAAATTAACTCTCAGTCCATGAGTAATCTAATATAAATTTTTGAAATACTTATTATTTTTCAATTTAGAGCCTGCCATTGCGTGTGAAATTGAATTAGCTTTTCAACGATAAATTTGTCTAAATCTGATAACTAGGTAAGAAGTTATAGCTATTTTAAGTTTCAATAGTTAAACACCATCATTCAGGCCAGTAGCACATCACAGAGTATGTAAAAATAGAAATTGTCAGTTTTCAGTAAGGTACCGCGATACCGGCATATCATGCCACTGCTTATTTTCACATTTGTCAATTTCAAGTGTACCAGCACAATTCGACCATATTGTACCAAGCCCTCAGTTCGTAATTGTCTATTTCTAGTGGCCCAACGCGATCATGGCACATCATGCCAGAGGCCCAGTTCAGAAAAAATTGACGAAAATTAAAAGTTTCGTCCAGGATTAAAACAGTCTTTTCCCATGATTTTATTCTGCCCAGGTGTGTAATTAAAGCCCTAAAAATGTTATAAATCATTTGTTTATTAACTTTTTCCCAAAACTCAAAGCATTCTCTCTCAAGAAAACAAATCCTAACTTCAAGAACCAAGGTCAAAACTCAAGGCACCTTCAAGAATTAACAAATTAAGGTATGTTGGTGTATATCTATGGGTTCCTTTCACCCATAGAGTCCACGAATCCATTTTCAAACTAAAAGATTTTTGAATTTTGAACTTCCATGCTTGAATTGAATTGAATTCATGTTCATGTTATTGTTGGATTTTAGCTCATGATTAAATTACAAGCTTTTATGAAATTAATCATTTTATGTGTGGAATTACATGATCTTCACGATAAACCCTTCAATTTGCAAGTTGATTTATGTAGCCATTATAACTATATGTGTTAATTATTGTATGATCTAAGCATGCTCCCCATATGTTTGATAAAATGGCTATGTGAATGAAATTGTGCCATTATAACATGATAGCTTGTTTTCTCCATTCATGCATGAGTAAATGCATTACAAGTGTTTGCTAAAATGTCTCAATGAGTGGATTGTAATCAAGTAGCCATAATTATGTTTTCAAGATTATGCTATGCTTTACTTTCATGCTATTAAGTCCTAGGGTATTTAATACCCGACAATTTAGCTGTTTACCTACAGCTATTGTCAGTTACAGAATAGTATCAGTTATATCATGATCAATAGTACTCTCAGTCTGTTACAAAACTTAGTAGAACTCAGTCAGTTAGAGAATGAGGAAAACTCAATATACTCAGTCTCAGTCTAGTTCAAAATACCTTTTTCAGTGTCTTTCAGTTGGGAGTAAGATTCAACACCGAGTGAACCCAAGGATGGGGGCTCACTTACCAGTAGAAGATGTGACCCTTAGAAACAATCTTGGCATTCTAGAACTATATAGCTAGCATAGGTTGAGATATCAACCTGCCATTTGAGGGTTGATGAGGTATTTTAACCTGCCAGATAAGGGTTCCAACATTCTTGTTAGAGTACCTGCCAAATGAGGGTAACTCTCAGCTTATATTTACCCGTGGGACGGTACTGACACCCGTCCAATTAGGATTACAGATTGGACCCCAACTCAGTTATCTTATCTTATTTGAGGCATATCAGTTCGATAATTACCTCCTACAATTTTAGTTTCAGTCTTCAGAATACAACTCAATATACTTCTAGAGAATTAGGATTGTTAGATACAGTCATTCAGTATCAGCAACTCAATTATCAGAAATCTCATAGTATTAGTTACTCTGTATCAGAACACAGTAGCTAGCTTCAGAAAAGCTCTATTACAGTATATATATATATATATATATATATATATGCACATAGTATTGTATGCTCAGTATTTACAATAGTTTAGATTATTCATGTACTCTCATGTTTAGTTTTCTATATATCATTCAGTCAGTTATTGTTCATGCATATGAACCCATGCATTCATCCTTACCTCATCTAGCATACCAGTACATTTCACATATTGATGCATACTTTTTCTTTGCGCTATGATGTTTTATATCATAGGTTCAGACGATCAGGTTTCTGATCACATAAATAGATCCAAATTTACCTAATAGTAGATTTAGTAATGAGTCCTCATTTATCGAGGATATTCTTTCATTTTATTATTACAATAGACTTAGTATTTCAACAGATGGAGTTAGTTGGGGGTTGTCCTATCAACTCCACTTTCAAATAGTTTTAGATTAGAGGCTTTTCAGACTAGTTTATAGACAGCGTTTAGTTTTACAAATTGTTTATTCAGTTGATACACTTTATCAGTATTTATAGATTTTGAACCTTAGGGCATTTCAGCCTATTTTTCCATATTTATTATAGTCTCATATTTCAGTGCTTATAGTAGATATCAATCATGGGTTAGGTTGTGGTCCTTTGGGGTCGTAAGCACCGTGTAGCGTCCGGGGTACAGACTCAAGGCGTTACAAACTTGGTATCAAAAAGGTTCAATAGTGTACTAAGAAGTTTGAAAGCCAAATCTAGTAGAGTCTTATGCATGGGTATGTAGCGTGCCATACTTATGGTCAAGAGGCTATGAGATGTTTTAAGAAAGGTTTCCCTTCTTTCGATATTCATGTTGTGCGAGTGAACATGAGCTCAAGTTAAACTCTCAGTCTAATCTATTTCTTCCTTTCATTTATAGAACATGCCTCTCAAAAAGACTAACAAAAGAAGAACCAGGAATCAGTCACCACCTCAACCCATTCAGGAAGATCCCCTGGACGAGCATGTCTCTCATCCTGAATTCAGAGTTGCATTCGCTACTCTAGCCAATTCCGTAGTAGCTCAGAATAAACAAACAACTACTGTTCCATCCAACCCAGTGGCTAATACTGCTGCAGCCAGGATTTGGTACTTCACTCGAATGAATCCTCCCCTATTTTCAGGATCTAAGTTAGAAGAGAATCCATAAGAGTTCCTCGATTAGGTTCAGAAAGTCACAGATATC
Organism: Capsicum annuum; assembly: GCF_002878395.1. Classification (NCBI taxonomy): domain Eukaryota; kingdom Viridiplantae; phylum Streptophyta; class Magnoliopsida; order Solanales; family Solanaceae; genus Capsicum; species Capsicum annuum. Next base: position 88,357,336 of record NC_061122.1, read on the forward strand.
ATGGGAGTGACTTCCAGTGAGCGTACTGAGCTAGCTACCTATCAGCTACAAAATGTGGCTCATATGTGGTTTAAGAAGTGGAAGGTAGACAAGGACATAGATACAGAGCCCTTAGAGTAGGAAGAGTTTACTACTGCCTTTCTAGATAAATTCTTTCCCTGAGAGCTGAGAGAAGCGAAGGTGTTGGAGTTCATAAACCTTAGGCAAGGAAGTATGAGCATAAAAGAGTATTCCCTTAAGTTTACTCATTTAGCCAGGTATGCTCCACATGTAGTGGCAGATGGTAGGTCTAGAATGAGCAAGTTTGTATCTGGGGTGTCAAATAGTGTGGTTAAAGAGTACAGAACAATGATGTTGATTAAGGAGATGGACATATCTAGGCTTATGGTCCATGCTTAGTAGATAGAAGAGGCCAAGATCGGAGAGAGAGATCGGCAAAACAAGAGAGCTAGGATAGGTAGCTTTAATTTTAATCAGCCTAAGTTAGAGGGTGGTAACCATTCCTAGTTTCACCTAAAGTCTTCAGTTCTAGCTCTATCCTTAGCCAGTTCTCTAGTTCCTAAGTTCATAAATGGTAATAAAGATAGAGCACTAGGCTCTAAATCTCAGGGTAGTATCGGTAGTGCTCAAACAAACCCTCTGTGTCAGCAGTGTAGTAGAAACCACCAGGGTATCTACAGAGCTGGCATTGATATTTACTTTGGTTGACATAATCAATGCCACAGAGTTTCCTCAGTCAGGTTCTCAGGGTCAGTATAATTGTCCTTCAGCTCAGTCAGGTGGCCCAAATCAGCAGGGTGCTGCTTCTAGTGCCACCAGTGGGAAATGACCAAATAGGCTCTATGACTTCAGTCTAGAAAAGATTAGAAAAGTTCTTCTAATGTGGTCACTGGTACATTATAGATCTTTTATTTACATGTTTATGCCTTATTAGATCTAGGAGCTTCTTTATCTTTCGTAACTCCTTACATAGCAGTCAACTTTAAAGTGAAACTAGAAGTCTTAATAGAACTATTCTCAGTCTCTACCATAATGGGTTAGTCTATCATAGCTCGATGGGTATACAGGAACTTTTTGGTTATGATATCTCAGAAAGTCAGTTCAGCAGACTTAGTAGAATTAGAGATGACAGATTTTGACGTCATTCTCGAAATGGATTGGCTCCATTCATGCTATGCCTAAGTTGATTATAGAAGTAGAATTGTTCATTTTCAGTTTCTAAATAAGCCAATCCTTGAATGGAAGGGTAGTACTACAGCGCTTAAGGGTCAGTTAATTTTATACCTTAGAGCAAGCAAAATAATATCCAAGGGGTGTGTCTATCATCTTGTACGAGTTAAGGACTCTAATGTAGAAAATCCAAATCTTGAGTCAGTTCCAGTCGTAAATGAATTCTCTGATGTGTTTCCCGAAGACTTCCTAGAGTTTTTCCTGTTAGGGAAATTAACGTTAGAATAGACCTTCTTCCAGATACTCAGCCCATATCTATTCCACCATACAAAATGGCTCCAGTAGAACTCAAAGAGTTAAAAGAACAGTTAAAGAATCTTCTAGATAAGGGATTCATCAGACCCAGTGTTTCCCCATGGGGCACACCTATTTTATTCATGCGTAAGAAGGTTCTCTTAAAATATGTATAGACTACCGTCAGTTGAACAAAGTCACAGTCAAGAACAAATACCCACTTTCAAGAATCGATGACTTATTTGACCAACTAGAGGGTGGTAGTTACTTTCTAATATAGACCTTAGATCAGGCTATCATCAGCTCAGGGTCAGAGAATGTGACATTCCAAAAATAGCTTTTCGAACCTGGTATGGTCACTTCGAGTTTCTAGTCATGTCCTTTGGTATTACTAATGCCCCAACAGCTTTCATGGACTTAATAAATCATGTGTTCAAGTAGTACTTGGACATGTTTGTTATAGTCTTCATTGATGATATTCTTGTCTATTCCCATAGCAAGAATGATCATGTAGACTACCCCAGAATCGTACTTCAGACTCTCAAAACTCATCAATTGTTCACCAAATTCAATAAGTGTGGATTTTGGATAATGTCATTAGCATTCCTTGGTCAGATTATTTTTTATGTTGGCATTAGAGTTGATCCTCAAAAGATCAAAGTGGTGAGAAACTGGCCTAGACCCATCTCTCTATCAGATATCAGGAGTTTGTTGGATTTAGCTGGCTATTACCATTGGTTTGCTGAAAAGTTTTCATCTATTGCATCCCTATGTAAAGATTGAATCAGAAGAAAGTCCAGTTTCAGTGGTCAGAGTCCTTTAGGAAGAGTTTCAATAGTTGAAGACTCGACTCACCTCAGCCCTAGTTTTGACTTTACCAGATAGTTTAGATGGAGTTTTTGTGTACTGTGATGCATCTAGAGTACGTTTGGGTTGTGTCCTCATGTAGAGAGGTAAGGTTATAGCCTATACATCTAGACAACTTAAGCCTTATGAGAAGAATTATCCGACTCATGATTTTGAGTTAGAAACTGTAGTATTTTCCTTAAAGATTTGGAGGCATTATTGGTATGGGGTGCATGTAGATGTGTTCACATATCACAAGAGCTTGTAGTATGTATTTTCTCAGAAAGATTTGAATTTGCATGAGAGAAGATGGTTAGAGTTATTGAAAGATTATGACATGAGTGTTCTTTATCATTCGGACAAGGCCAATATAGTGGCTAATGCTCTCAATAAACTGTCTATGGGTAGTGTTACTCATGTTGAGGATGATAAGAAGAAGTTAGTTCAGGAAGTTCATCAGCTTACCCGACTAAGTATCCGCTTAGTCGATTTAGCAGAAGGTAGTGTATGGGTACAGAATAGTTCTGAATCCTCTCTAGTTTCTGAGGTGAAGGAAAAGAAGGATAGAGATCCTAGTCTAGTGAAGTTGAAAGATTCAGTTTCTCTAGAGAGGGATATAATGTATTGCGTTGCTAGGGTCAGCTATGTGTGCCAAGTGTAGACTTGAGGCAGCAAATTCTTGCAGAAGTGTATCGTGCGCGTTACTCGATTCATCCAGGAGCCACTAAGATGTACCATAATTTGCGAGAGATCTATTGGTAGAGTGGGATAAAGAGAGACATTGTAGAGTTTGTAGATAAGTGCTCTATGTGTCAGCAAATTAAGATTGAGTACCAAAAGCCTAGTAGGTCCATACAGGATTTTAGTATTCACACATAGAATGGGAAGACGTGAACATAGACTTTGTGATGGGTTTGCCTCGTACTCATCATCAATATGATTCTATATGGGTTATCATAGACAGGATGACCAAATCAGCTTATTTATTGCCAATCCATACCTCTTATTCAGCCTAGGACTATGCAAAACTCTAAATCAGAGAGTTAGTTAGGTTACACGGAGTCCCAGTATCTATTATCTCAGAAAGAGGTACCCGGTTTTCCTCTTATTTTTGAAAAGCATTCCAAAAGGGTTTTGGTACCTAAGTTCATCTCAGTACAACCTTCCACCCTTAGATAGATATTCAAGGAAAAAGGACCATTAGACTCTAGAAGATATACTAAGAGTATGCGTTGTTAATTTTAAGGGTAGTTAGGATGACCACTTGCCTTTGATTGAGTTTGCATATACTAACAGCTATCATTCCAATATTCATATGGCTCCATATGAAGCTCTCTATAGTAGGAGATGCAAATCTATAATTGGTTAGTTTGAGGTAGGTGAGGCCACAGTAGTAGGGCCTGACTTAGTATTCAATGCCTTAGAGAAGGTTCAGTTAATTAGAGAAAGGCTTAGGGATACCCAGAGCCAACAGAAATATTATGCAGTTGTGAGAAGAAAGGATCTCGAGTTTGAGATCGATTATTTTGTATTCTTAAAAATCTCTCCCATAAAAGGAGTAAAGAGGTTCGATAGGAAGGGAAAGCTTTGTTCCCGATATGTCGGTCCTTACAATATTCTTTATCGTATCGGAAAGGTAGCTTATGAGCTTTAGTTTCCTTTGGATCTAGCTTTAGTACATCCAGTATTCCATGTCTCCTTACTAAAGAAATGCATTGGTGACCCATCAGCCATAGTCCCCTTAGAGGATGTAAATATTCAGAATGATCTCTCTTTCGAAGAGGTTCCAGTCTAGATCCTTATTATCAAATTTGTACACTGAGGAACAAAAAAGTTCCCTTAGTCAAAGTTCTTTGGAAGAATTAGTCCATAAAGGGAGATACTTGGGAAGCACTAGCAGATATGTGGACCAAGTATCCTCACCTCTTCTATGCAACCTCAGATCTAACTTAAGGTAACAATCTTTCTTAGCTTTACTCAGTTTCATATTCAGCTATAATTATAACTTGGTATCCATTTATGAATCAGTTCATCCATGTACTCATGCATTAGATATGCATGTTCAGTATGAAAATTCAGCTTATTAGTAGCTTTAGTCATGTATTCCATGCATCATATATGCATGCTCAGTATAAGAACTCAGTTTGTCAATAGTTCAGTCATGTAGTCATGTATCAAATATGCATGTTCTGTGTGTAAACTCATTATATCAGTGTTTCTCAGCTTGATCAATCTCATTTGAGGATGAATGTTTCCAAGAGAGAGATATTGTAATACCCCATATTTCCCTAGCATAAAGTAACTCTCAGTTCATGAGTTATCTAATATAAAAATTTTTAAATACTCATTATTTTTAAGTTTATAGCCTTCTATTACGTAGTAAATTAAATTATCTTTCCAATGGTATAAAATTCACCTAAATCTGATAACCGGGTAAGAAGTTATGGCTATTTTAAGTTTAAGTCATTAAATACCATCATTCCGGCTAGTAGCGCATCGCAGAGTATGTCAAAATGGAAATTGTAAGTTTTTAGTGAGGTACCACGATACCAGCACGTTACGTCACAACTTATGTTCTTATTTGTCAATTTTCAGTATACTAACGCGATTCCACCTTGTCACGCCAAACCCTTAGTTACCAATTGTCTATTTCCAGTGACCTGACGCGATCATGGCACGTTACGCCAAGAGCCCAATTCGAAAAAATTTGATGAAAATTAAATGATTCATCCAGGTTAAAACAGTCTTTTCCCATAATTTTATTCCGCCCAGGTATGAGATTAAATCCCTAAAAATGTTTTAAACCATTGTTTATTAACTATTCCCCCAAAATCAAAGCATTCTCTATCAAGAAAACAAACCCTAGCTTTAAGAACCATGGTTAAAACTAAAGAATTCTTCAAGAACCTCAAGAATTAACAAATTAAGGTATGTTAGGTGTTCATCTATGGGATCCTTTCACCCATAGAGTCCACGAATCCGTTTTCAAACTAAAAGATTTTTGAATTATGAACTTCCATGCTTGAATTGAATTGAATTCATTTTCATGTTATTGTTGGATTTTAGTTCATGATTAAATTACAAGCTTTTATGAAATTTATCATTTTATGTGTGGAATTACATAATCATCATGATAAACCCTTTAATTTGCAAGTTGATTTATGTAGCCATTATAACTATATGTGTTGATTATTGTATGATCTAAGCATGCTCCCCATGTGTTTGATAAAATGCCTATGTGAATGAAATAGTGCCATTATAACTTGATAGCATGTATTCTCCATTCATGTATGAGTAAATACATTACAAGTGTTTGCTAAAATGTCTTAATAAGTGGATTGTGATCAAGTAGCCATAATTATGTTTTCAAGATTATGCTATGCTTTACTTTCATGCTATTGAGTCCTAGGGGTATTTAATACCCGACAATTTAGCTGTTTACCTAAAGCTATTGTAGTTACAGAATAGTATCAGTTATGTCATGATCAGTAGTACTCTCAGTCAGTTACAGAACTTAGTAGAACTCAGTCAGTCTCAGTCCAGTCCAGTTCAAAATACTCAGTTCAGTATCTTTTAGTTGGGAGTAGGATTCAGCATCGAGTGAACCCAAGGATCGGGGCTTACCTATCAGTAGAGGGTGTGACCCTTAGAAGTAATCCTAGCATTTTAGAACTACGTAGATAGCGTAGGTTGAGATATCAACTTGCCAGTTAATGGTTGATGAGGTCTTTTAACCTGCCAAATGAGGATTCCACCATTCTTATTAGAGTACCTACCAGATGAGGGTAACTCTTAGCTTTTCTTTACCTGTGGCATGGTACTGACACCCTTCTAATTGGGGTTACAGATTGGACCCCAACTCTGTTATCTTATCTTATTTAAGGCATGTCTGTTAGATGATTGACTCCCATAGTTTCAGTTTCAGTCTTTAGAATATAACTCAGTTCAGTTCTACAGAATCAGGAATGTCAGATATAGTCAATCAGTATTAGTAACTCAGTTATCAGAAATCTCAGATTATTAGTTACTATGTATCAAAAATCAGTACTTAGCTTTAGAAAAGCTCAATTATAGTATATATATATATGCATATATATATATATATATATATATATAAGCACAATATTAAATGCTTAGTATTTACAGTAGTTAAATTATTCACGTACTCTCATGTTCAGTTTTCTATATATTATTCAGTTAGTTATTGTTCATGCATATGAACCCTTGCATTCAGTCTTACCTCATCTAGCATACCAGTAAATTCCATGTACTGGCGCATACTCTTTTTTTGTGCTATGATGTCTTATATCATAGGTTCGTATGCTTAGGTTTCTGACCGCACATAGATAGATCCAGATTCAGCCAGAAGTAAATTCAGCAGTAAGTCCTTATCTATCGAGGATATTCTTTCATTTCATTATTACAGTAGACATAGTATTTCAGTAGATGGAGTTAGTTGGGGGATTGTCCCATCAACTTCACTTTCAGACAGTTTCAGATTAGAGGCTTTTCAAATGTTTTTAGTTAGTGTTCTGTTTTACAGATTGTTATTTTAGTTGATACACTTTATCAGTATTTATAAATTTTGAACCTTATGGCATTTCAATCTATTTTCTATATTTATTACAGTATCATATTTTAGTGCTCACATTAGATATCAGTCATGGGTTAGCTTGTGGTCCTTCGGGGTCATAAGCACCGTGTAACGTCTAGGATACCGACTTGGGGAATTACATTAACATCTCAACCTATGATGACTACGTATTTTTGGAATGTAGGGACTGCTATTAAATGTCACACTCTCAACTAGAACGTGAGCCCCCATCCTTTGATTCGCTTGTGGCTAAATCCTACTCCCTATTGAATTGACTTGGAATACCGAACAGTGCTAAGATTAATTGATTTTGATAACTGAATGAACTGATAATGCTTAAAACATATTCTGAAACTCTTCTGAAGACACTGAGACTAAGTACACAACTATGGTTTCAGGTACTCATAACCCCAAAGACTCGATATAGTTAATAGTAAAATAGTACTAGAACTTTAAGGACACAACATGAAAACATTTATATCAAAAGTCCATTCTTGTAGGCATTTCGTCAAACACTTGATGTTCATAGTTCAAGCTAAGCATGGGAATAGCTTAAAACTTGTAGAAATAGCATGATTTCAACATCAACATCACTAAGTATGGGATGAAGTTATGTCTATTTTATTCTAGAAAACTAGATTAGGAGATGGGACAGAGCATCATAATTATTTGTTTCCATCCTTAAACACCTACTGTCAGGACTTAATATTGAAAATTATTTAAAGCATTTTTCAAGTCTAATAATTATTTGTCTCATAGTCAGGTGTAATAGATGTGTTACAATCGGTGTAGCTACTATTTTATCTAATTTAAAAGCTCAGGAAATCAAAAGAAAAAGCCACATTTTTTAAAAATTAGCTAGTTTTGTATCTACTTCTTTGATTTGTAAGTGGAGTATTGTACAACTTACTTGTTCTCAATGCGATAGTTACTTATATTATTTCAGTCTCTAGTCTCATAATATTTGTTTTCTTGATAAAATTGGATGATATATAGCCTTGCATTTTTCCTTTGGCATCTTAGTGAGTAGTTGTAATCTTGTCCACATTTCTATCATACTCTTATCTTGATATAACCTTGAACAAGTTTTTTGTGTTGTTTGGATTGATTGACTATGAAGCAATAATATTTTTATCATGAAAACCTTTCAGTTGAGTTTGCAATGTGTTCATTTGTCATCTATATTTTCACTAATGGTATGCTTTTGTATCCACTATATTACTTCTATTTGGGTGCAAAGAAATTTCTCATCAAGATACCACTTGCTTAGTATGTTGCTTGACTGTATGGATGTATTCGCATTTATTTCATTCTTATAAATTGTCTCTATAGTTTTCTTCCATTTTTGGATGATCATGTGTTAATTAATTTGATTTTCCTTTCTATGGTTGGTTATGTGTCAAATTTACTTTTCTTTCCTTTTTTTCTTTGGTTGGTCAAGTATTAATGTTTCTTTTTATTTTTATGGTTTTGTGTGAAAATCCGTTGGAGTCCGCATGGACTCTCTTCTCTTTGTAATTCATGATGGTCCAATAAGTCCCATCTCTTCGAATAACCGCAAGTTAGCGGATAGTCTTGGTGCCTTAACAACCTTCCAATAGTATTAATAGGAACTGCTTACCCGGAACTTCAAACTTAGAGGATTTTTGTTTATTTTGAATCATTTAACTAATTTTCAAATGTTTTCTTAATTTTCCTAAATAAATTAAGTAGTGACTCTATTCTCGAGTTTGAAAACTTTTTCGAAGGTATTTGAACTTATGAAAAAATCCAATAGTCATTTCTCCGCAAAACAGGTGCAATAAGACAATGATATGCCAATAGTTGAAAGCAAGTTTAAATGTGACAAGTACAAGAGCGATTACCTTGAAAGATAAAGCCACAAACTAGCCATCATGTTTTTAAACTCACAAGTTTTCTTTGTATGAAATTGGAACACATGTTACATTCAAATCAAGGACTTTAGAGATTAAATATCAAAGTTTGCAATGCATCACTTCTACAAATCCAAGAGACAATTTTGCTGCACTAGTCTGGTAATCATAGTCATGGTAAAAACTCATTATCTTACACCCCTAGGAGATGCACTTTCTTGTTTGAGTATTCTTGTTAGGTGACACACTTCCTAACTTAAGCCTTCACTCCTAGAAGATGCACTTTCTAGTTGATTCATCCCACTTGACCCTTAAGAGATGCACTTTCTCGTCTGGGTCTTTCAGTTTTCAATGATTAGGTGATGCATTTCCTAACTTAAACCTTCACTCCTAGAATCTGCGCTTTCTAGTCGAGTCCTTTTATTTACTCCTAGAATACACACTTTCTACTAGAGTCAATTCAACTAACCCCTAGGAGATTCACTTCCTTGTTTTGGTGTTTTAAGTGTCGTTTATGAGGTGATGTACTTCCTATCTTGAACTTTCACTCCTAGAAGTTGCGCTTTGTAGTCGAGTCATTTTATTTATTGCTAGAAGACACACTTCCTAGGTAAGTCATTTCAGTTAACCCCTAGGAGATACACTTCCTTGTTTAGATGTTTCACTATCGTTTGTTAGTGCAAGTACACTTTCTAGTTGAGTCATTTTAGTTAACCCCTAGGAGATGCACTTCACTGTTTAGGTGTTTCAAGTGTCGTTTGTTAGGTGATGCACTTCCTAACTTGAATATTTACTCTTAGAAGTTGTGCTTTCTAGTCGATTTCATTCATTTACTCCAAAAAGACACACTTTCTAGTTAAGTCATTTCAGTTAACCCCTAG
>NC_061122.1:88369994-88432020 GCF_002878395.1 Capsicum annuum
CCTAGGAGATGCACTTTCGTGTTTCAATGTTTCAAGTGTCATTTGTTAGGTGATGCGCTTCCTAACTTGAACTTTACTCGTAGAAGTTGTGCTTTCTAGTCTAGTCCTTTTATTTACTCCTAGAAGACACACTTTTTAGTTGAGTCATTCAGTTAACCCCTAGGAGATGCACTTCCTTCTTTGGGTGTTTCAAGTGTCGTTTGTTAGGTGATGCATTTCCTAACTTAAGCTTTGAATCCTATAAGATGAACCTTTTTGTCGAGTCATCCACTTAATCCCTAGGATATGCACCTCTTTATCTGGGTATTTGAGGTTTCATTTATTAGGTGATGCACTTTATAAATTGAACTTCAATCCTAGAAGCTGCATTTTTTAGTCGAGTCCTTCCTTTTAACCCCTAGGAGATGCACTTCTTTGTCATAGGTATTTCAAATTTCATTTGTCAGGTGATACACTTCCTAACTTAAACCTTTATCTCTAGAAAATGCACTTTGGAGCCGAAATTCCTCCTTTTACTCTTAAGAAACGCACATATTGGTCTTGCTCATTAAATTTTATCATCAAGAGATGCATTTATTGATTAGAGTCTTGGTTCACTTTTGCATTATAGATTTTACAAGTAGTTGTGATTGAGGTAGACGCGCACAAAGTTTTTTGATGACAAACTTGGGCAAAATTTAATTCATGTTACTTAGAACTTCATTTTAGGACCCTCCAGAAAAATAGAATTTTATTTTGCAAAAAAAATGGAATCTTTCTTTATCATAATCTTTGTTTGAAATAATTTTTGTTCTAGTTTTGACTTTGATTCCAGGAGCCCGCCTGAAGAAAAGGGTGTGTAAGTTGAAAGTTAGATGAAATTGCAAGTCGGGTAGGGGGATGAAAGACAAATAAAGGGATCAGGGGGCTTTATGATCAAATAAAGAAAAGAGGCATGGTTGGTGTGTCACTGGGCCAGTGGGGAAACCTGTAGGCGGTGCAAACATAGTGGTCTCTGACCAGGACTAGGAACCAATTTGAATTTTGATCTTGACATATCATTGGTTTCTAACTGTAGGGATTTTGCTAGGAAGTTAGTGGGCTTATCATGAATTTAGTTGGGTTTTCTGGAGAACAGGGCAATGAAATTGTAAGACAGGAGCCCGCATGAAGAATAGGGTGATGAAATTGAAAATAAACAAAGTGAGCAAAGTGTACGTTAGGAGCCTGCTTGAAGAATAGGGTGATGAAATTAAAAGTCAACAGATTGATGAAAGTGAAAATCGGGATCCCGCCTAAAGATCAAGGTGATGAAATTGCAAGTCGGGAGCCCACCCGAAAAATTGGGTGATAAAAGTAAAAGTCAAGAGCCCACTCAGAGAACAGGATAATGAAATTTCAAGTCGGGAGCCCGCTCGAAGAACAGGGTGATGAAATTGAAATTCAGGAACCCGGCTGGAGAATAGAATAATGAAATAGCATGTTAGGAGGCTTCCTGGAAAATAAGGTGATGAAATAGTAAGTCAGGAGTCCACCTGGAGAATAGAGTGATGAAACTGCAAGTGGGAAGCCCGCCCAAAGAACAAGGTGATCAAATTTAAAGTCAACATATTGAAGAAATTGCAAGTTAGAAGCCCGCCTGGAGAACAGGAAGAAGAAATTGAAAGTCAAGAAACAAGGTAAAGAAATTGAAGGTCAATACATTGAAGAAATAGCAAGTCAGGAGCCCATCTGAAGAACAGGATGACGAAATTGAAAGCCAAGCAAAAAAGTAAAGAAATTGTGATTTAGGAGCCCGCTTGGAGAATAGGGTGAAAATATTCAAATTTAAGGTCAAAGTTCAGAAGCCTCATATGAAAGAACATGGTCACTATTCGAGTTCATCTTCAACACCAAATTCTACATGGAAAAATAATCTATTTGCAAGTTCGGTTTAAAAAAAAATCGGATATATTATCACTTGAGAAAGCATTGAAGACTCACAACAGGAATCATGAGAAGCTGTATAGATAAGATTTTTGTAATTTCATTTATCTGTTCAACTTTTAATTTTCATTTTTCATGTAACGATAGAGTTGCAGACCGAAACATCGATTGGACCTCACTCGACTCTCCAACTCGGTATAGTTGCTCTCCTTTTCAATCCTAAAACTACATGGGACTTGATTCCTGCATAACCTGGGATAGGTAGGATGCCCCAAATCATGACTCGGTTGCAGTCCTTTCTTTTTTTTCTTTCTTTTAAATAATGGTTGGACCAAAATTCTATACCGTTGTCTATTTTTTTGTCTAAAAATACTTTGTGTTTGCATATAAAGAGGGGCATGATGTAGGCATGTAATTTTGTCCCTCTTAACAATAAAAATACCTACCCTTAATCCTACACATTCCTTATCTTACCCAATCCCTACCCTACGTACCCCCTACCCTACCCTTCATCACGTTTCCCTCTTTTTTTCTAAGAACATACAACAATATATACAGATATGGATCCTTTTATATATAATCCACATGCACAGAGAAACTCATACACCCCTACTAACGAATAAATTCACACAACAATACCCACATATACAAAATTCATCTTCCATAGAGTAAAAAGCACACACACATACAAAACATAAAAATAGGAGAAGAATGAAAATCAGAAGAAGAAATCAAGAGAGAAATAGAGAGATATTGAGAGAGATAAAAACACTAAAGAGAGAGAAAGAAGATGAAAACTACCTCTTTCTATGAATTCTCATAAAAAATGTTGTTGTCGCACAAATCTGACCCATAGTTCTCTAATTTTTGTCATCGCTGAGCTCGTCGGAGCTCCAGCAAAGTGGAAACAGTGAACCCAACTGTTATTCTGACCCAAATCACATCCAGAAGTCACTTCATCCCCTTTTCTGGAAAATATCCACTGGATTCGCTCCGAGAAATATCTCAAGTCACTTTTTGTTACTGTTCCGCCAAAACTCACCGGCAAACAACGTCATTTACTCCAACTCGACCCAAAATCGTGCTAGTGTTTGGGAAAAATAGAAAAGGGTAAATCAAAGCTGGGATTTTTGGTTTATTGAGGTTCGATTCGTGGTTTGGTCATGGTTATAGTTAGAAGGAATAATTGCAACTGAAAATTTTAAATTTGAGGTCCCTTCCTTCTCTCATTCTCTATTTTTATCTCAATTTTTTATTATTGTTGTGGGTGTGAATGACTAGCATGATTAGCATGTTTGATTCTTTCTGGTGTGTATGCTTGATTTGGACTTTGAAAATTGAACGAAGAAAGAATGAATTGACAATCAAAGAGTTGGTAAATTTTAATTAGGTTAGGATTGAAAAATTGATAATAGTGAATGTGGATTGGTTTTGATGCATTGTTAGTGGTTTAATTTGGAACAAATATTGATATTTTTGAATGCAATAGTATCATGTTAGATCGAAATGGGTACGCAAACAGTAGGTTGGGTAGGCAAAATTTAAGGCTTGTGGATTGTTGAATGTTTGAAATATTTGTTGAATGATTTTGTTTTATCGCATTTGGATCAATTGTACTCATTTAGCCAAGAAATGCCCTAAGTTTATCTGTATTGTTTTATTTCGGGGATGCCCCAAGGGAGTTTTACTCAAAGAAGGTGTGTGAATAAGGTCTGAAATATTGGGTTGAGCTTAGTCTATGACTAGTTTCGAATAGGGTTTACATTTTTGCATTTTTTCTATTTTTTGAGACTGTATAATTTGGACTGGACATTATTTTGGTTTTAAATTTTTGTTGGGTTTGTTGTTTTGTTTATCTTATGTGTTTTGTTGGTCTATTAACTTCATATCCTCATATTAGCCGATATAGTTCACGGAGTGATTGTGCTCAATCCACGGGATCGAGGGATTCTTAACACCTTTCCTGCGGTCAATAAAATTCCTTAGCTAGAATCTCAGTTCGTGGATCAATTTAAAAGAGTCAAAAATTATTTTGACAAAGAATTTCTAAAGATGACTTGGCACAACAGATTTATGTCAAGTGGGGGCTCTAAGTTTGATTGTAAAAAAGTCTTTTTCGAAATAAATTTTTATTTTTTGTCAGTTTAATGATAACCCTTTTTGAACTTAAAATCAATCTTTTTGGTAATAAGGGTGTGACAAGCAAAATCACAAATGAAGTTTTTCCAATAGAGAAGGGGGAACGACTTAGAGCTTTTGATAAAACGAAGAGAGAAAAAAGTCATTGATGGTATTTTAGGAAAAGTGTGGGGGTGAAAAGTATTTAAAAATACTTAAAAGGTGCCACAAACTTTTTAAGATTTTTAAAACAATCCATACCCCACACCTTTTCTATTTTCTCTTCCAAAACCAAAAAGATAAATCAAAATTAAAACAAGTGTCTACCCTTCGAATTAAGTTTTCAAAGCGTCCCGTTTTACAAATCAACTCTAGTTAGCTAACTTACTGTCCTATTATTTACTTCATTTCATATTACTTTAGTGATTGAAGAGACTCCTTAACAAGGCTTCAATTAGATGTATATTTTACTAAACTAACAATTAGATGTGTATTTTACTAAATAAACCTTATTAATGATATTTTAAAATTCTAAATTTGACTACTATTACTTTAATACTTATTTCATACCGAGGATAGAAATAAGAAAAAACATTATAAGACTCACTTACATTTCATAATAATAAGTGGATTGAAAAAACTATTTTTAATATGAGGCAACGTAATATGAAATAAGTAGAAAGCAGTCTTCCAAAAGAGGGAAAATACATGGACAAAATACAATTGCTAAAGAACACATATAAAAGTTTCATAAAACTAGTGCTTAAATACCAACAACCTTTCCTAAAAGTAAAAGATACCATTAACATACAAGCTAACAACCATTAATCATAGTACCAATTACACTAACTTTTAACACCACTAACAACTACGTACTAAAGATGATAAATTAAAATAAGCCAGTGCAGTATTACACTACTTTAATTCAGACAAAATATTATTTGCATTTTGATTTCTCAACTTACTTTTTCACTCTTTGTTAATTAAGAGTGATACAATTAAGCCTCTCAATAAAGATACCCAACAATATCTCGTATCAGGTGTAGTTACTAATTGCATGACCTTAGTACTTAAAAGCATAGAAAAAAAATAGCAAATTGTAGAGTAATATTCATAAGTAGCCTTCCTTTTATTTTAAAAATAATCAGTGCCACAGATTTTCAAATTTCACACTTAAATTATATTCAAAACTCCATAATCATGACTATTTTTCAAATAGTAGGATCAAAACATAGCTATTTACGAAATTGTCTTCAGTGCCCTGGCCTATCCTTGTTGAGAACCTATTAAATAAGGGGGGGAAGTAGTAAGGAAAAGGATGTACAAGGATTTCTTGGACATCATGAATGTTGATGATAAACTACTAAATCAGTACACGATCAAGATGTTATGATGGAAGGAGGCAAATACAAAAGTAAAAAAAATAAAGAACAACAAATATAATGTGGAAAACCCCTTCAAATTGAAGGTAACAGCCACAAAATCACAGAGATCTAAACTACTCCACTATATCAATAATAAAGTTACAAATATTCTCTTAAATGACAACATAACAAGAGCCAAATGTGGAGAAGCACTAGCTACACCAATAAAAATAAATCAAGTGAATAATCCAAAGTAGAGTTGTTGTTCGGGACTCAAAATCAGATGTTGTTGACCTCCAAATCTAATCTCCATTGTTCAAATCAAACACCAAGATTCTAGGAACACTCAGTCAAAATTCCAGCCCAATTCAATGGTGATGAGCTGGCAAATGTGATATGAAGGTGACTGGTTGGAGAGCAAAAATTATAGCAAGAACTCTTCTCCTCTCTTCTCTCTTTGATGAAAGCTCTCTCAAAAAACCTCTAATGTGTTAATGTCTTTCAAATAAAAATACCAATGAGTATAAGTAATTCTCTCTCAAATAGTCCTATTTACAAATGACGGATGATGTTTTTTTTTTAAAATCAAATAAACTCCAAATAGAAATAGAAATCTGAATCGTTTTCCAAGCAAGATTGGAAACCAAAATAGAATATGATTAGGCCATGGGCATTTTCCTAAAGCATGGGCCACGGACCAACAAACTCTCCATCCAACTAAGGGTCCAAATGAATCCTCAAGCGAAGGAACTCGGGACTGGTTTCATGCCTGCCAAAGTTCTATAATAATCAGGTTTTTCTATGACCGCCACTTTCATTAACATATCTAAAGGATTATCATCAGCGTGTATCTGCTCATCTTTAAATGATTTCTCTTTCACGACTATTATAATCCAATGATATTTTCTATTCATATCCTTGGAATTAGAATGGAAGGTGGAGTGCTTAGTAATATAAATAGTACTCTGATTATCACAAAATAAGATGAACTTTGACTGCTCAAATTAAGATCTTTCATAAATTTCTTCATCCAAAGCAGTTCTTTGGCACCTTCAGTGACAATAATATATTCAACTTCTGTGATGGATAGATTTATAAACTTTTGTAGTCTAGATTTCCAAGAAATGGATCACCCCCCCCCCCCCCCCTCCCCCACAAAAGTGATCAAATAACTAGAAGTGGATCTTAAATTGTCAAGATTACCTTTCAAATCAAAGTCTGTGAGGAAAACAAGTTCAGGCTTGCCACTTGTAAAGCATAACTCCATGTCTGTAGTGCCCTTCAAATATTTTTGTAATCATTTTACTGCATCCCATTATTCATTTTTCAAGATTAGAACAAAATATGCTAACGGTACCAACAAGATGTATCTAGTCTAGTGCAAATCATAGCATACATTAAACTACTAACTATATAGGAATAGGGAATACGAGACATCTCTTTCTTCTCTTTATCAGTAGATGGAATCTGGATCATACATAATTTAAAGTGTTTAGTGAGTGAAATACTAACAACTTTTACTTCTATCATATTAAACTTTTTTAGTAGCTTCTCACTATATTGCTGCTGGGATGCTGATAACT
Source organism: Capsicum annuum (assembly GCF_002878395.1). NCBI lineage: Eukaryota > Viridiplantae > Streptophyta > Magnoliopsida > Solanales > Solanaceae > Capsicum > Capsicum annuum. The sequence continues at coordinate 88,376,965 of NC_061122.1, forward strand.
TATTTTTATCTCTATCTCTATGTACTTGGATGCCTAAAAAATTTCTTGTTGGCCCCAAGTCCTTCATCCTAAAAGATTTGCTCAACTATTTCTTAAGGGCTATACTTTTAAATTTATTTCTGCCAACAGTCAAAATATCATCTACATAAAGTAGTGAACTAATGAAATCACCACAGAGAACTTCTGAAAAAATACACAGTGATCTAAAGAAGTTTTCTTTTATCCCTATTTTTCAGTGATAAATTCAAACTTCAAGTACTATTGTTTTAGAGTGTGTTTCTACCCATACAAATTCTTTCTCAATTTATGGACATAAGTTTCTTTTTCTTTGACTACAAAACCTTTCAAGCTGCTTTATGTAAATCTCTTCTTATAAATCACCATAAATAACATTTTTGATATCCATATTTTCAACTTCTAAATCTAGACTTTCAGCTAATCCTAACACCATATGAATAGAAAACATTTTCACAAAAACGGAAAAAGTCTTATCAAAGTCAGCTCAGTTTTTTGGGTTAAATCCATTGACAATAAACCTCACCTTATACCTAGGCAAAAATATATGTTTCTCTTGCTTTACTCTAAAGATCCATTTATTTGTTAAAACTTTCTTACCTTTAGGTAATTCTACTAACTCATATGTGACATTCTTGTATAGTGACTTTATCTCATCTTCCATAGCTTCTATCCACTCATATCTGTGAGTATCTTGCATGGCTTCATCATAATCTCTAAGTTCTCCCATATCAGTCAAAACAATATACTCACTTGGAGAATAAAGTGTTGACTTTTGCTTCTCCCTAGAACAACTTCTATAAGAGGTTTCTGGAACATCTAAAGCAGTTACCTAAGTAGGATTACTTGTTGTTGATCAAACACAACATCATTAATCAAACCATCAATAGGTTCTACACCCTCTTGATCATCGTTTGAATTATCATTTTGGGTTCCTTCATATGCAGTAGATGTATTAATAATAGGAATTGTATCAACATTGACTAACCCTCATTATTTCAAGAATCTTTTTTCTCAGTCTTGTCAATATCTTTAATATTTTAGTCCTCAAAGAACACCGCATCACAACTTCTAATAAGTTTCTTATCAACTGGATCATAAGAGCAATATCCAAACTTACCTTAACCATAACCAATAAAGATGTACTATGTAGTTTCGACATCCAGTTCTGACCTTTCATCTTTTGAAACATGCATACAAGCCTTATACCCAAAGACTTTTAATTTATCATTGGAAGCATCCTTAGCATAAAAAACTCTTTTTGGAACATCACCATCCAAAGCAGATGTAGGAGACAAACTAATAACATAAGAAATAGTATTAAATGATTCCTCTCAAAAGGAATCTGGAAGTTTAGCCTCTGAAAGTACACATCTAACCCTCTTAACTATTGTTTTATTCATCTTTTCTGCCAAGACATTCAATAGAGGCATCTTGGGTGGAATTCTTTGATGACAAATTTCTTTTGATTTGTAATAATTATCAATGTGAGAAATATATTCACCTCTATTGTTAGTGCAAATACATTTTAGTTTCTTCCAAGTTTCTCCCTCGGATAAGGCTTGAAGTTTCTTAAACATATAAAGTACTTGATCTTTAGATTTTTAAGGATATACCCAAAGCGTACGAGAATGATTATCAATGAAAGTTATAACTTGTGACTTCATCTTAAAAGGACCACACAAATTAGAGTGTACTAGCTCCAATAGTTTAGGCTTTCTTGAGGGAGGATGATTGTGAAAATTAGAAACTCTCCTCTATTTCCAGGATAATCAATGAACACAACTTTTCACCTTTGCTTGTCTTATACCAACAAGAAAATTCTTCTTAGCCAAACATGTGATCCCTATATCACTTATATTATTGAGCATCTTATGCCATAATTTTGATAAAGTGTCACTCTCCATCAAATTTATAGAGTCACCAAGGATAGATCTTTGAGTCATGTATAAATTAGAATACTTTCTTCCTCAAGTCATAACTAATGCGCCTTTGGTGAGCTTTAATTGCCCATAGAATAAGTCATTATGGTAGTCACTATCATCTAGTTGCCTTATATATCAAGTTTAGATGAATGTCTGGAGCATGATTGACATTTTGAAGGACTAAGATTGCATCAATATTAGTCTTTAAATAAATCATGCCAAAATCAAATACCTTCATCTCACCAGCATTATGCATCTTCAACACTCAAGAGTCAACATGAGTATTAGTTGAAAAGAAGTCTTTCCTTGGTATAACATGAGGTATAGCTCTAGAATCTACTATCAACTAGTATCCTGGGTTACAAAATTGATGACGTTTTTATCACAAACAAAGAGGTCATCTCTGACAACAACAATATTATTTCTGTTATTTCTTCTTTCATTCCTTCTCTAAATCTCTTGCTTCAACTTATTACAGAATCTTTTAATATGTCCGTTATTGCCACAATGATAACATGAATGAATCTCATACCCTGACATTGACTTACTTCTACTTTTACCTTTATTCCTTGAATTTTTTATTTTGTCTTTCCCTCGGTCTTCTATAAATAGAACATCTAAGTGTGAGGATGAACCCAAAGATTTTCTCCTTTCTTCTTCATTCAAAACATCATTCTTGATAAATTTCATAGTCACCTTGCTACCAAGAGCTAATTTTGTTAAAGAAACCTAAAGATTTCCTGTGAATCTGATAGAGTATTAAAAAATAAAAGTCCTTAAATCTTATCATCGAAATTAACAATCATTCCAACCATCTGATCAAGAAACCTTGAAAATAATTTATATGATCAAGAATAGTTCTACGTTTCTTGTATTTAAAGGTCATCAATTACTTTAGCAAGAATAACTTGTTACTACCAGTTTTTGAAGCATAAAGTGTCTTCAACTTTTTTCACAGTGTTCTAGCATATATCTTATTCACAATGTGATTGCGAACATTGTCCTCAACCCATTACCTAACATATCCACATATTTGTTTGTTCTCAAAATCTCAATTTTTCATCAGTTATATTCTCGAGTTTGTGAGCAGCCAAAATGAACAGATGCATCTTTATTACAAATAGAAGATCTTTCATTTTTCTCTTCTATATGTTGTAATTGCCTCCATATAAACATACCACCTTGATCATATTTGTCTCCATCTAAAATGTTTTTTATATATAACCAAGGTCTGATACCACTTGTTATGAAGGAAGAAGGTAAATATGAAAATAAAGAAAGTAAAGAAGACCAAATATAACGTGAAAAAATCCTTCAAATCAAAGGTAACAATCACAGAGATTCAAATTGCTCCATTATATCAATAAGGGGTTACAAATATTCTCCAAAATAGCTACATAACAAGAGCCAAACACGGAGATCCACTGGTGACACCAACAAAAATAAATCAAAAGAAATAACCTAAAACAAAGATGATGTTTGGGACTCAAAACCAGATGTTGCTGAACTCCAAATTCAATCTCCACCATTCAAAAACCAAGTTGTTTGGAACACTCAATCAAAGCTTCAGCCTGATTCAATGGTGAATGAGATGACAAACACAATCTGAAGATGTCTAGTTGGAGAGAAAAAATTGCAGCAAAAAAACTATCTTTCTATTTTCTCTCTTTGATGAAAGCTCTCTCAAAAGACCTCTCTTATGTGCTGATGTCTCTCAAAGAAAAGTACCAATGAGCATGAATAATTTCCCCTCAAACAGTCTTATATTTATAGATGATGGATGCTGCTTTTTACTAAAGTCAAACCAACTCTAAATAGGAATAGAAATTTGAATCCTTTTCCAAGTAGGATTGGAATTCAAAAGAGAATATGATTAGGCCATGGACCTTTGATTGGAACCTGGGCATCGCCCACACAAGATTTATTGGTTGAATTCAAAAAGTTATTCTACAACTAAAAGGGAAAATCTATGACCAATGTAAAAATAAAATGGTGCAAGTCAAAAAGTTATTCTTGACGAGTGATAAAATTGACAGTTGCAGAAAACTCAATCCTTGATTGATACGACCAGCAATCAATAATTGATCATAATCCCATTTATACGCTTAAATCAACAACCAATAAAATATGTCATACTATAATGATGAATGATTGACAGCTCGTAGAACATTAAAATACGCGTTAGCAATTCTTTCATATTTTCTTAAAGAATCTAAAATATGTATCCAGTGTAGTGAGTTAAGTTGTCTCATGGGTGCTATCTTTGTTAATTTATCGATTATGACGGTCTAATATATCGAAATGTAATGGTCCTGGTCTATGTTGTTCGGACTCTTTAAAAAATAGGGATCGGTGCATGTCAGATTCTTCAAAAGTAGTACATTTTTCAAGAATCCAACACAAATTTGACATCAGTTTTGAAAGTCGGAGTAACATAGGTCCAGGTTCAGCTGTTCAGTTTGATTAAGTTGTGTGATGTTCTGCAATATGTCGATAAGTAAGATTGATTGAAATTAGTTAGTTGCAATTAAGATGGTTGCTTAGTGGGATGAACCTATGGAAATACCTTTTGCTTCAACTTTTTGGAAGTCTTTCTTTTTGTAACATTTTTCCCATTATGCTTGTCTTAACACATTATATATAATAACATAAACTAACTTCTCGAGAAGGAAAAGTATTATAAGTTAAGTGGATGACTTATAATCTAAAACATATCCTTTTGACTCATAAAACAAAAATTCTTACAAAGAAGAAGATTTTGAAATTAGTAAAAAAAAATTGCTAAATGTTAATCTTTTGACCTATAAATAGTTGTTTTTACTGATCTGATATGACAAACAAACATCTAGTCTTAGTAAAGTAGCACTTCTTACCTATGTTGAATACTTTTCCTTTTCCACATACGCTAATAATTTTGATTTTTTTTGTGTTTCCTCTCGTTTCTGCCAATTACTATTATGATACTAGTACTGCTGGAACATCTTCATCAAGTGCAAATGTAGTTGCCCTTTTAATCTGGAAGGCAAGCCTTGAAAGTAAAAGCCAATTAGTTCTTTCTTCTTGGAAGAATACCAGCGCTAGTCCTTGCCATTGGGACTTTATTCATTGCGACAGCCCTGGAATGGTAACTGAGATGAATATGCCAAACAATAGCATAAGTGGTATCCTTCAGAATCTATATTTCTCTTCATTTTCCAATCTCCGCAAAATCAACTTGTCGAACAAATCACTCTATGGTACTCTTCCTGCTAACATATTCAATCTTTTAAAGTTGAGTTACCTTGATTTGGGCTATAATGATTTCTCAGGAATGATTCCACCTGAAATAGGCTTCTTGAAAAATCTTGAGTACCTTTTGATTGACCATACTCGTTTTAGTGGCTTTCTGCCCCAGGAGTTAGGAATGCTAGAGTCTCTTCTTATACTTAGAGTACAAGCAACCAATCTTACAGGCACAATCTCTGCCGCTATTGGTAACTTGAGCAGCTAGAGTATTTTATACCTTGATTACAACAAATTCTCTGGGCATATTCCGCAAGAAATAGGGATGCTGTGATCCCTAAAAGGCCTCTTTCTTTCAAGAAACGCGTTAATTGGCTCTATTCCCACACCTTTTGGTAACTTGACCAGCTTAGAGTCCCTGTATCTTCATACCAACTTACTTTCAGGGCCGATAGCTTGGGAAATTTGGTCTCTGACTCATTTGATGGATGTTGATCTCAGAATTAACAGTCTTGCTGGTCAAATACCAAGTTCTATTGGAAATTTCAGCAAGTTGTTCTCTTTGATTCTTTCCAAAACAGTCTCACAGGTGAAATACCCGCGTCAATTGGAGACTCAGGAAACCTGCTCTTTCTATCCTTGTGTGGTAACAGGCTGTCAGGATCCATTCCTTCATCCATTGGTAACTTGACTAAGCTCAACACGCTATATTTATATGAAAATAGATTCTATGGTCCCATTCCTTCAAGCTTTGGAAACTTAAAATCACTTGCGGATATGAGATTGTTTAGCAATAAACTCAATGGGTCCCTTCCAGTAGAGTTGGAAAACATTTCAAACTGGAAGATGTTTTTACTTAGCCAATAAAAATCTCACTGGTCATTTGCCAAATAATGTTTGTCTTGGTGGGTTTCTGACAGAAATATCTATGCAAAATAATCGGTTCATTGGTGGCATCCTGAGAAGCTTGAAAAACTGCACCAAGTTATCCAGGGTCAGACTTGATAACAATAAGCTATCAGGAAAAATATCAAAAGCTTTTGTTATATATCCAAATCTGGATTACATTGATTTAGGTCATAATGAGCTTTATGGAGAGTTGTCATCACAATAGGGCCTTTGTAGTAAAATAACTTGTTTGAAGGTGTCTAACAGTAATTTATTTGGATCAATTCCATTTGAGATTGGAAATGCATCTTATCTACAGCTGCTTGATCTCTCCTCCAATCATTTCAGTGGCAAGATCCCTAGAAGCTTGGATAGCCTAAAGCTACTTTTTGAGCTTGATTGTTCTGGTAACGAACTTTCAGGTGATATTCCATCACAACTTGGGATGCTTTCTGCACTTCCAAAACTTAATTTGGCAGAAAATCATCTCAGTGGTATAATTCTTGAACATATTGGGCATCTTGTGCAGCTACTGGGCTTGAATTTAAGCAAAAACATGCTGAAAGAAAATATTCCTTCCAACTTTAGGAGCTTACGCTTCTTACAGAATATGGATCTTAGTCAGAACATGCTGAATGGTGAGATACCATGGCAATTGGGATGATTACAAAGCTTGGAGGCAATGAATCTTTCTCATAATAAGTTCATTGGTTCAATCCCATCAAGTTTCAATCAGTGCATTAGTTTGAGTTTTGTTGACATATCTAACTATCAATTGATCGGCTGTCTTCCTAACAACTTGGCATTTCAGAAGGCGTCTCTTGAGGAATTAAGAGGCAATAAAGGCTTGTGTGGCCATCTAATTGTCTTGGAACCTTGCTCTTCATCTAAAATCACCTACAAAAGAATAAAAATCTCAATGATTTTTATATTTTTGGTGGTGTCCTTTTGATGGTGATCATTTCTCTTCTTTTTGCCATATCTCAAAAAAGAAGGAACCAAATTGAGCAACGAGAACAAACGAAGGATCTCTTTGCTATTAGGAGCTTTGATGGGAAGATGACCTATTAGAGTATCATCATAGAAATAGAGGGCTTTAACAGAAAATATTGCATTGGAAATGGAGGACAGGGAAGAGTCTTCAGGGTTGAGTTACCATGTGGGCAAGCAGTCTGTGGTAAAAAAAGTTTCATTCATTGCATAATGGTGAATTGGAAAGCTTGAAAAGCTTTAAAAATGAAACAAAAACATTGTTGAAAATACGCCATCGTAATATTGTAAAGCTTTATGGATTTTGTTCGCATGCAAGACAGTCTTTCTTGGTTTACAAGTTCTTGGAAGGAGGAAGCTTGCCAGAGAGACTGAGGAATGATGAAAAAGTGACAGAGTTAGATTGGATTAAGAGGGTGAACATTGTAAAAGGGGTGGCATATGTATTATCTTATATGCATCATGAATGTTCACCTCCTATTCTTCACCGGGATATATCAAGTAAGAACGTTTTGTTAGATCATGAAGACAGGCCTCATCTTTCCGATTTTGGTACTGCAAAACTCTTAAGGCCAAACTCTTCTAACTGGACTTCTTTTGCTGGAACTTTTGGATATGTGGCTCCGAGTATGCTTTGTCTAAGTTTTTGTTTTCACACTCCTAAGTGTAAACTCATGAATATCAAGAATCACAATTCATAACTACAAAATTACATAGGATTTTCCATGTATAGTGCAAGCCAAGATGTAAATCAGAGAAAACTTCTCCTCGAGATAATTTTAATGACTTTGTTCAATTCTGCAGTGCATAGTTTTGTTGCGCTGCTTAAGTTGTAAATTTCGTACTTCAGTTAGAAAATGACTTTTTACTATATGTCTTTATTGGTTTGTAGAAAGGAGTTATGGCCGCTTTATTTGAACCTTGAGAGGAACAATTTTCAATCATTAAAAACACACAAAACTAGTTGCTTTTGAGTCTCCTATCATTTATTCTTTTGTATTCTGCTAGGCTTCTCCTATGTTTGGATATTGTAACCTCTAAATAGTTCTTTCCTTTGGTTTCACATGTTTCTATAGAGCTTGCTTACACAATGGAGATAAATGAAAGCTGTGAGACCTACAGCTCTGGATTGCTATCATTGGAAGTGATTTTAGGTCAACATCTTGCTGATCTTGTTCATACTGTATCATCACTTTCATCAACATCAGAATCCTAGACACATTGTTGAAGGATATGATTGATCAGTGGTGATAGGGAATGTGAAGTTTTGATGATGGACATATGAATGAAACATGTTGTACAAGCTGTTCCACACAAGTGAACAAGTCACAGTCAAGACTACACTGGAAAGATGACACTGCGCAAAAATAGGAGTGGATAAGTATCATGTTCTCTCAACACTTATCACATCAGTTAAACTAGATGCAAAGGGGAAGATAAGTACAACATCAAGAAGTTGAGTTGATCAAGAAGTCTTGTAGAGATTATGAGATAAAAGAGAAGAGTCTTATTCAAACAAAAAGAGAGAGAGAGACGACAGCAAAGGATGAGTAAAAATACTTGGTAGTCCTAGTAAAGATAAAAGACTACATCAACTAATGGACTCCATCAAAAGTTGTCTTAAATACAACAAACGATAATTAAGTATTACACTCGAGCACTGAAAAGATAGTCAACAATCAGCAAAACAGTTCTACAACTTGAAGGAGCTAGTGAAGAAACCGGGTCCTTTACTTAGAGTCTTAGACTTTGTGTAATAGGTTGGTTATTGAGTTGTAATCTCTGGTTTTAGTAAAGTATAAACTGAGTTAGGATTAACGTCTTCAAGTTGGAGAACTCAAAGACTCGGAACACTTATCTTGGGAAGATTAGTGTTTTATAAAAATAGGAGTTAGAAGTCTTAATTCCTAGTTTACAAGAAGTTTTGTGATTTGTTGATTGTTGAGGCTCAAGACTTATAGTAAAGTTGGGGATAAATCTTGTAGAGTTAAAGGTTGTGGTTTTTAACACTTTTCTTGAGCCGGGTGTTTTCCACTTAAAAATACTGTGTTCAATTTTTACTTTTGTGAACTATGTTAGCATACTTGTTTCACTGATAGGGAACCAGTAAAGTAAAATATTAAAATTGGTAGGGCACGCACTCTAACAAGTGGTATCAGAGAGAGGTTGTCTTAAATAAGGCTAGCACCTAAGAAAAGATCATAATTATGAACTTCGCAACTCCCACTAGTCATAGTGAAGGTCAGTCAACCACTTGACCTCCACTCTTTGATGGCTCTCACTTTATCTGGTAGAAAGCAAGGATGGAGATGTTTATCCAAGGTGAAGACTATGAATTATGGGATAGGATCACTGATGGTCCTACCATTCCAATGAAGACAGTTGATGGTGCACAAGTCAGGAAAGAAAGGAACAAATTTACTACTGATGACTTGGTGGCTCTAAGAAAAAATACAAAAGTTAAGAACATCCTCGTCTATGGATTAGGACCTGCTGAATACAATAGGGTGTCAATTTGCACCACTGTTAAGCAAATTTAGGATGCATATGTACAAGCACATGAGGGTACCTCACAAGTAAGGAAATTTAGAATTTCCCGTCACTTTACTAAGTATGAGGCATTTAAGATGAAGGAAAATGAATCACTGTATGAGATGATGACAAGGCTTATAACCTTAACAAATGAGTTGACTTTCTTGGACAAAGTCATCACTGAGGAAGAACAAGTTGAAAAGGTACTGAGGGTACTACCAAAAACAAAATGAAATGTCAAGGTAACTGTAATTAGGGAGGCAAATGAGGACCTTGCAGGCATGACCCTAGATGAATTGATTGGAAATTTGAGAACTTATGAAATAGAAATTGATGGAACCAAAGAACAAGCAATTCCTAAGAAAATCTTGTCATTAAAGGCTTCTGATAGTGATGATGAATTTGAAGTTGATAAGGAACAATTTGCCTTCATAACCAATAACTTCAGTAAATTCTTCAAAAAAAAAAGGGAACAAGTAAAAAAAAGCGCTCAAATGACAATCCAAATGGATGCTACAAGTGTGGTAAGACTGATCACCAGATTAGAGACTACCTAGTCTGGGAAATAGAGTGGAAAAAAGGGCTAAAAAGAACTAAAAGAAAAAAGCAAAAAGGAAGTAGGAAAATGCAATAATAGCAGCTTGGGGGTTTGACTCAGATGATGATGAAGCTGATAAAACTGCAGTCATGGCAATTAGAGATTTAGACTTAGATGGAGAAGATGGTGCTACTGAGGTAAGCATACTTGAACTTAAGAAAAACTACACTTGTTTTCTAAATCAAAACTTGTTTCCTTGATGAGTGCACTAATTGATGATTTCCAAGAATTGACCTCTGATAGGGATGAACTGTTCAATAGTTTTACAAGCCTTAAATTTGATCTCATTGAATTAAAGGCCTGTAAAACTGCAGTTGACAATGAAAATTGCACTCTCAAGAAATAGGTTGCAGAACTTGATTCTTCTAATAATGATCTTAAGTCTAAAATCCTTAAATTGTCTCTCACTAAAAATGGAAAAAAGGTCATGAGTAATGAATAAGAAAGTGTTGAACTTAAATTAGAAAAGTGTAAACTAGAGTGAAGCAATGCAACTGACATGATAAACAAATTGAGTCATGAAATCTCTAAAGTGAAACTTGATCTTGAAAGAGAAAATAGGTGGACAAATTCATCAAGAATTGTTCATAAACTGAGTAAGGGAACTCACAGTGAAAAGGCAGGTTTGGGATTCCACAATGGCAGTGCTGATCCTAAAGATTTATGATATATCTGTGGAAATCTTAAACATCCAACTACTGAATATCTAGTAGCTGCCCAAAGTAGATCAAACAGTCAAAACCTGACAAATAAATTTTCTTAGACTAAAAAGAAAAGAACTGGTTCAGGTCAAAGAAACAGGTTGCACTACATGTTGCCAGCATGGACTAGAAGAAATTTGATCATACTTTTACTCATAAAGTAGGACCCAAGCTTGTCTGGGTTCCTAAGTCTAACAATTGATTTCTTTTGCAGGAGAAAGTGAAAGAAAGAAAGAGACATTGGTACTTAGACAGTGATTGCTCTAGAAACATGACTGGCGACAAGAAAAAGTTCCTTTCACTCTAAAAAATCAATGGAGAAGGAGTTTCCTTTGGTGATGGAAATAAGGGAATCATTACTGGAGTTGGAAAAATTGGCTCATCTGAGTCAAGAGCATTAGAAGACGTCTATCTTGTAGAATGATTGAAACACAACCTGCTGAACATTTCACAGTTATGTGATACAGGTAACAAAGTTATTTTCACTTCTGCAGGTGTGTAGGTCAAGAAAATGAACACCAAAGAGATTGTTCTCACTTCTAGAAGATACAAAAAGTATACAAAGCTGGCATAATAGTAATACCAAAACCAGAATTGACTTGTCTAAGTACAATTGAAAATGATCCTCTCCTTTGGCACAGAAGACTTGGACATGCAAGTCTAAAACAACTATACACACTTTTCTCCAAAGATATGGTATTAGGACTACCTAAGACCAAATTTAAAGAGGAAAAGTTATGTAGTGCTTATGTAAGGTGGAAGCAGGTAAGATCATCCTTTAAGTTGAAGAACCCTCTTAGCATTACTAAGTGCCTTCACCTGGCTCATATGGATCTATGTGGACTAATGATACTTTAAAGTAGAGGTGGAAAAATGTATGTTTTTGTAATTTTTGATGATTATTCCAGGTTCACCTGGACTTTGTTTCTAGCGAATAAAGAAGATGCATTTGATGTCTTTACAATTTTTATCAAGAAAATTGAAAAGAAACTAGGCACTTCATTAGTTTCCATAAGATCTGACCATGGTATAGAATTTGATAATGTCAAGTTCTTAGAATTTTATTCAGTAAATTGTAAGGATCATAATTTTTCTACACCTAGAACACCACAACAAAATGGGAAAGATATGGCTAGAATAATGATGCTTGCAGCAAATATTGCTAAAAACCTTTGGGCTGAGGCAATAAGCACTGCTGCATATATCATAAACAGGTGCATGATCAGACCTATGTTAGAGAAGATTCCCTATGAATTACTTATAGGAAGAAAGCCAAGCATTTCTCATTTTAGAACCTTTGGGTGTAAATACTTCATACATAATAATGGAAAGGATAATCTGGGAAAATTTCATGCCAAAAGTGATGAGGGAATCTTCTTAGGTTATTCACTTCATAGTAAGGGTTATAGGGTTTTAATCATCAGAACAAACTATGTTGAAGAAAGTATGCATGTAGTTTTTGATGAATCCTGAGTTAAGACTAACATGCAGGAAGGAAGTGACTCTGAGGAACAGGTTACACAACCCGGTTCATTGACTGGAGATACCAAGCATGGAGACACTTCAATAGTAGGAACTAAATATAGAGAGACAGTGATAGGGGGAACTGATCCACCAACTGCCCTAGCTCAGAACATCAGCAGTGATCCTAGTAGTTTACTAGGCTTGGTCCCTAAAGGCTACAAGTATCAAGGGTCACATCTTATTGAGAATGTTCTCACTAATCTTACTTTTGGGATTACCACAAGGTATGTATTATGAAGTATGTGTGCCTTCAAGGCATTCCTACCATAGATTGAGCCAAAGAAGGTAACTGAGGCATTACTTGATGCTGATTGGATCATAGCTATGCAGGAAGAGTTAAATCAGTTTGAAAGAAACAAAGTATGACACTTAGTCCCTTTTCCAAAATATAGAACCATAATTGGGACTAAGTGAGTGTATAGAAATAATGTTGATGAGCATAGAATAGGAACAAGGAATAAGGCAAGACTGGTGGTCCAAGGATACAGTCAAGAAGAAGGCATAGATTTTGATGAGACCTTTGCTATTATGGCTAGAATTGAGGCTATTAGAATACTTATTGCATTTGCTGACTACAAGGAGTTCATTCTTTGTCAAATGGATGTTAAAAGTAAATTCTTGAATGGTATTCTCAAGAAAGAAGTATATGTTAAACAACCTCCAGGGTTTGAAAGCAGGGAGTTTCCTGATCATGTATATAAACTGGATAAGGCCCTGTATTGGTTGAAACAAGCTCCTAGAGCTTGGTATGAGAGACTGTCAAAGTTTCTACTAGAGCATGGACATACTAGAGGTAAAATTAACAATACTCTTTTCTTGAAAACTGATAGAAAAGATCTGTTGGTGGTGCAGGTGTATGTAGATGACATTATCTTTGGCTCTACAAACATGAACATGACTCATGACTTTGCCAAACTTATGAGTTGTGAATTTGAGATAAGCATGATGAGAGAGCTAAACTACTTCTTAGGACTGAAAATAAAACAAATAACATCAGGAACAATGATCTATCAGTAGAGGTATATAAAAGAACTTCTCAAGTGATTCACCATGAAAGAGGCAAAAGAAATCAGCACTCCAATTTTCACTACTACAAAGCTTGATTTGGATGAAATAGGTCCTGATGTAGAGAAAAAGATATACGGAGGAATGATAGGGTCACTACTATATCTTACTGCTAGTAGGCCTGATATAGTATTCAGTGTAGGATTATGTGCTATATTTCAACCAAATCCTAAGGAGTCTCATCTAAAATATGTAAAAAGCATTTTTAGATATCTTAAAAGAACCAGTGATCTTGGTTTATGGTACCCAAAAGGTAGTAATTTCAACTTGGTTGGTTATTTTGATGCAGATTATGCTGGATACTTGGTTGACATGAAGAGCATTATAGGTATGGCACATTTCCTTGGATCATGTTTAATTACCTAGTCCACTAAGAAGCAGAATTCAGTAGTATTGTCTAGTGCTGAAGCTGAATATATGGTTGTAGGTTCTTGTTGTGCTCAATTATTGTGGATTAAGCAGCAACTTATGAATTTTGGCATAGATGTTGGATGTGTTCCTATTTTTTGTGTTAATACAAGTGCTATTAACATAGCCAAAAATCCTGTCCAACATAAAAGAACTAAGCATATTGATATTAGACATCATTTTTTTAGAGATAATATTGAAAAAAGTCATCTATCAATTATGTTTTGTTCTACTGAGAAACAAATTGCTGACATATTCACTAAGGCTTTGAGTAGGGAATACTTTGAAAAAAATAGGTTATCCTTGGCGATGATTAAAATTGTATAAATCTCCCTCAATGATTAACTAGAATAAGTTGATCCTATGTGATTGTTGATTAATTTAGTCTTACACATTTAGTTGTGTATCCTAATTACAAGATTTTAGGGTAAATTGACTCAACTATGTGTTGATCTTGAAGATAGACTGGAACATCAAGGAAATTCTGTTCATTGACTAATTAGAATTCAGGTGTGATTATTGATTGCCCATAATTGCATAAGGAGAAATAGGTTGTCTACATGGTCCCTTCCGTTATATTTAAACCTCCAAAAATCAAAAGCCTTCACCTTCAAAAGGCTGCCAGACCTTTCCCATCAGAATAGAACCCCTTTATCATTACGTTTCTTCCACATACACTCCCCTCATGTTTCATCTTCCTTCTTTCCTTCTTAAAAATGCATCTTCCCTCTTCTTACTCCTCATTTCCTCCTAAACCTCTACAAATAAAAAAAATATTTTTCTTCTCCAATGGCATCTTTCTCATCTTCTTTCTCCTCTAAATCTGTTACCAGTCCCTCCACTTCCATCATTCTTCATCCAAACATCACCCTACCTCCACTCTTCTTTGATCCAATCTCCATCAAATCATCAAATTTTACTACGTTCAGAACTCTAAAAAACCCCTTTCGTAATTCTCTTCTAATCCTTCACCATTATTTGAATCCTCACTTTCACCTTCTATCATTCTTCAGATTCTTGATCAATAATATTCTCCCATTGATCTAGGTGATATTCCTATTGTTAACCTAGTTCTATGAAAGTCCAGATCTAAGCCAAAGAGAAAACCCTCCTTCATCTCCATTAATATTGATGATACTGTTTATGTCGAACCCTCTCCTGCTACTTCTACACTGCGTACTCCTCAGACTCGAGGAAAGAAGTAACGGGAAGATACTTTCCTAGAAGAAGCACTTTATGTTAGTAAAAAGAAATGGGTCGCTACTTCTGATCCCATTTCTTCTCAAGTATCCTCCCCAGATATTCTCCTTTGATCAGTAAGAAAGAAGAAGCCAATCTTGGAAAAAGTTCCAAAATCCTCCTTGTCTCAAAAATCATCTTCCCAACCTACTTCAAAGGCTTCCTTTTCTTCAAAACCCACCTCTACTGTCAAAGCCTTCTCTTCCTTTAAAGTTTATTCAAAGTCCACTTCACGTCCAAAGAAACAGGTACCCAAACCTGTTCTTCTAACTCATGTGACTCAGACTCTAAATATCTTCCTGATACTCCTCTTGCACCTTCTACTGACATTGATCCAGATCTTGACTTTGATATTGATATTGATATTGATACTCCTACTGACTAGGCTTCTCAGTTAGTGCATGTTCTCCACTTTCAAAAATAAAAGTTGGCAAGGGGTAGAGTTGTCACTGGTTTTGGAGGCCCTGATATGGATATCTTGGTCACAAAGTTGAGAGTTCAGGGGTGGTCACACGTTTTTTTGCAAGGCGATCATCAAAGAAAGTTTGGAAAAGATGAAGTTTATGAGTTTTACACAAACGGGGTTTCCATTGGGGAAATGTTCTCCTCAACTGTTCATGGGAAAACCATTAATCTCTATCCTTCTGATCTGTCTAGAATTTTAAATGTTCCTAATAGGGGTTAGGGTCATTATGTGAAGGGTGCTTGGCCCCCTTTTTATAATATTCCATTTTCTCTTGATATTTCCAGGAAATTCTCTAGAAATCCCCATCTTCTTGCTCATCGTAGGGTCTTAAAAAACGAGATGTCCCCCATCTATCAATTTTATTTTGATGTGGTTCACAATATAATCCTTCCTAGATAGGAAAGAAGAAAAATTGCCAATTTCCTTGATCTTACTCTAATGTAACTGTTAGATACTAAAATTCCAATAGACCTTCCTTGACTCATCATCAAGCACATGCAAAGATTCTGAATCCAAGATGCAAATGGTCATGCTTTGCCATATGAATTCTGGCTTGCATCTATCTTTGAGGATTTTCATGTACCTTTCAAGGTGTGGTCCCTATAGACCATAAAGAATGTCATTAGATCTATGAACAATACCATGTTACCTACTGCTATGAGGAGTGCAGACAATCCAGTACAAAGATTGAGAAGTGCCCTTGTTGGAAATAAAGGTGAGGTAGAGGTTGCACAGGCTGCATTAGAGGCTACCCAGGATGCTCATGAGGATGAGAAATGGGTCCTTGAAGCTCAAATTGCTTCCCTCATAGCCACTTTGGAAAATTAAAGATTTGAGAATGATAATGTCATTAGGAAGATAGCCTCTCTTATCCCCTCTTCCTCATCCACTTAAGCCCCTTCTTAGTGCCTTAGGCATCTTTTTGTTACTTTTTTTTTGGTCCAAGTTGTTTCTCTTTTGTTGCTATTACTGGTTTATGGTAATTATACCTTGTTCTATGAAATCAATGGAATTCTTTGCTTATTATATTCTGCTTCTATTTTTTTTAATGCATTATTGTTCTCTTGCCCTGAGTTTTTCTTGATTTAGTGCTAGCCCCAGTAGCCTTGAATTATTAGATTATTTTCACTTGTTGGTCCAGCTTTTTGATGATGTCAAAAGGGAGAAGAATAGATTATACAATACTTAGAACTCAATTGACTAACCTGTTTCATTCTGTGATCTTCTATTTTAAATCCTTTACTGAGTATGATTGAGTGAATGATGCTGCGCTGCTGGGTTTGTCATCATCAAAAAGGTCAAATTTTTTAGGGAATGTGAAGTTTTGATGATGGACATATAAATGAAACATGTTGTACAAGCTATTCCACACAAGTGAACAAGTTACAGTCAAGACTACACTGGAAAAATGACATTGTGCAAAAATAGGAGTGGATAAGTATCATGCTCTCTCAACACTTATCACATCAGTTGAACTAGATGCAAAAGGGAAGATAAGTGCAGCATCAAAAAGTTTAGTTGATCAAGAAGTCTTGTAGATATTATAAGATAAAAGATAAGAATCCTATTCAAACAAAAAGAGAGCGAGAGAGATGGAAGCAAAGGATGAGTGAAATTACCTGGGAGTCCTAGTAAAGATAGAAGACTACATCAACTAAAGGGATCCATCAGGAGTTGGCTTAATTACAAAAAACGATAATCAAGTATTGCACTCAAGCACTGAAAAAATAGTCAACAATCATCAAAACAGTTCTACAACTTAAAGGATCTAGTGAAGCAACCTGGTCCCTTACTTAGAGTCTTAGACTTTTTGTAATAGGTTGGTTATTGAGTCATAGTGAGTTGTAATCTCTAGTCTCAGTGAAGTATAAACTGAGTTAGAATTAATGTCTTCAAGTTGGGAAACTCAAAGACTTCACTTATCTTGGAAAGATTAGTTTTTGTAGAAATAGGAGTTAAAAGTATTCATTCCTAGTTTACAAGAAGTCTTGTAATTTGTTGATTGTTGAGGCTCAAAAGTTATAGTGAAGTTGGGGCTAAATTTTACACCTTTCTTGAGCTAGGTGTTTTCCATGTAAAAATACTGTGTTCAAATTTTACTTCTATGATCCACGTTAGCATACTTGTTTTACTGATAGGCAATCAGTAGAGTAAAATATTAAAATTGGTAGGGCACGTACTCTAATAAGTGGCCATTACCTCCCTCTCGCATGGCTGAAGAATTATCCACATCACAAAGATGGCCTTTTTATGTCTTCATCCTACTCCTCAACTTAGGCCAACCATGATACAAGTCTCTGTATCTTTAGCCAAAGAAAAGGCACTTTTGAACAACTATTTCACTTTTGTTACTTCAAGCCAACTGATTGATATTGAATCAGGAAGTTCTGAACTTCTTGTGTAATGTTTTCTCCTGTTGTATCCAAGCTTCCTTTTTATGTTAAAAGTAAATGTTATGCACACCAAACATTGAACTGGAAGTTGGAAATAGATACTTCTTGATATTATTAACACTTTCACGTGTTTGAAGACATATAGTGAGCACAAATGCTATGGTATTAAACTATTATCGATAACATAAGACTCTGTTGTGATGTGATACAGCCTAATTGAGCACATATACCTTATTTTTATACTTTTATATAGTGAATAATAGTAAAATTGTTAAGATGAGGTTTTTGTAAACCATTCCCTAGGAGCTCCTACCAGTTTTTTCTCTCTTGGTGACCGAAAGTCAGAACCTTAGGATAGGAAGTGAGGGATTACTTACTATCCTATAAACTCCCTCTTATAATTAGGGTGGGTAATAGTCTCACATTGGTTAAGAAATGGATAGGTTGTTTGCTTATATATTCTTGGGGAATTATCTCCTTATGAGCTACCTTTTGAGATTTAGACTCAAGTATCATATCTTCGTATAGTATTCGAATCAACTTCCGGTTCATGCTCCATTTGGGTCTAAGCATGAACGGGAGTGTCACAACCCAAAATCCAAGGTCATAATGACACCTATCCAACCCCCACCTTGGTAGATAATCCTAACACCACAAGAGATAAGCGAAATTTGAAAATAAATAATAACACCCAAATACGTGACTTTTGTAAAAAGTATAACTCTAAAACAGAAATAGATTCAACACAACATCCCAAAATGTAGTATCATAAGCAATGAGCACTAATAACTGACATGAAATATAAAAATATGAAACTCTATCTCTAAAAATAAAATAAAGATAGGATAAAGAAATAATGAACTCCAAAAAATGCTCCAAATGAGGAGCTAATCAGTACCCCAAAATAGCCTCAACAAATACAGACTTAAGCTCTGCAAATTACACTCAAATTGGGATCTGCACCAAAAGGTTACAAAAAGTAGAAGTGAGTATGGTTCACTTGTAATCAATAGGCATCATGGATTGACCAAGCAAAGCAGAAAACTAAACAAGTAGAGAATACTATGGGCATACTTCCACTTACATACAGAAAAGTTCTCAATGACCGCTCAAGCCATATTTTCTAACAATTTTACAAATATCATATCATTATAAGAATAACTAAACATGAATATATATATATACACACACACACATAAGGAAGACTAAAATTACACAACTAACAAACACATAAAATAAATGCTAGTGATGCAATACAATGATATGATATAGATGGGATGTCTCAATGTCACCTTGTACACCTTACTAGCATAATCTTCCAGGAGAGAACCCGGGAGGTGTTCACAACCCATATACTATCAAAATCTCAAAATCAACCCGACCGACACATTTCTTGGTCAAGACATTTTAAAAGTGTGTCATTTTCTTTCAAAAAATCAGTATTTCTCAGGGGTCCCAATTCCATGAACATGAATGAATGAAATAAGGATGGATGCTTAAATCAAATAAGTATCGCATAATAAATCAACACAATAATGATATAAATAAGCTCAAATCTCTTCCAATCTCAGTAGATCATGATATATGAGTCAGCACATAGCAACAAGGTAATAAGGAGTCATGTAAGATATCACAAATATCAATCTAGGCCGCACTTGTACATTAGAATAATAATAAAAGAAAATAATACTCAAGGTCATTTACCATCCCCCACTTAGACATCATAATAATAACAATCTCTTAAGTCAATAAAAAGGTTCACATAAACCCCTATACGGGCATCACAATATAATAATAATCTCAAAAGATGACACTTACAATAAAATTCTCGTAATATACTTTATATGAACTGTTACCTATCCAATACAATATGAAAAAAGTTAAGTTATAGCCTACCTTGAAACGTTGAAACTCGATCCTGAAATCTTCAACAAGGAGCTTTTTATTTTCCTGTAGCCTCAGATCAAACTCAATCTATTTAAACATAATCTATAAGTCAAAAGGAGTCTAATGATACCCATATTAGCTACTATCATTTTGGGTCCAAAAATAGTTTGAAAATTGACCCCAAAATAAAAAGGATAAAAACAAAAAATTTATTGGAGAATCATGTTACCCATACTTAAAGGATCTAAAATATCAAAATCCATAAAAAAAAGTTGAAATTGAAAAAAATATTGTCTCACTTTACCGAGTGAACAAACCCCAAAAATTCATGTTTAAAATTTCAAAGTTAAAGTTATTTTGAGATAAAATTCATCGGGTAATGATAGATAAGAGCCTAAAAGACTTACCCAAACAAGTTTAATGAAAATTATCCATAAAAATTGATTTTTTTTAGGTCTCAGGGTCTAAAAATGATGAAAAAGAGTTGAAATTGTAAAAATAGAATTTAGATATTTTCTCATGATTAATACCTTCTATGTGTGCGCACCCAATACCTCGTATGCACATAAAAGGGATTTGACCCCACCCTACTAAATGCACTATGTGTGTACGGTAGCTAGGCTGTGTGTGTGGTGGACCAGGTAAATAATTTACTGTGTGACTGGGCCTCTGGTCGCGTGCACGATAAATGATAACCTACTGCACCAGCAACTTTCCAATAACTAGTGCACTAGCTGAAGCTTAAGTACTAAAACTTCAAATGGACCCTACTATCCTAGCCAACTTACACTTGATTTTACAAATCCTAAAATTCACTGGTGTGACAACGACTTTGGTTATAAGTCGTATCATAATCAAATGGCTTATAGCCCAGTATCAGTTCCCATATTTATGCCATTTTATTTTATTTCTTTGCATACTTTCAAACACTGTTTACCTGTAAAACTAACACAAAAACATCATATCCACATAAATGAGCCCTTGACTTAGCATATTTTTATTTTTCCAAGAGAAAAAAGTGTCGTGAAACTACAACACATCAACACCCTCAAAGTCTAATGGTTGAATGACCTCAAGCACCCTCTCCTTTACCCGAATTGAAAATCACTGTGCATACATATATTTCTCAATATAATCACACAAAGGGATAAGAAAGGGCAGCAAGCTTTGAACAATTAACCAAGTAATATGTGCAAATGACATCTGACCAAACAGATAGAAACCAATAATGCAAGCCTTGTTCCCTCACATCAAAGAGGCTACATCCACTCATAGTCTTAAAGATAAAATAAAAACCAGTGACTTAATTCAAAACACGTACTCTCTTAGAGAAGAACAAATAATGTGTATGAAATACTATAGGCTTGTCCTTATTTTCGACCCCTTAGTTTTTTAGATGATTGAATTAGAATCACTGCAGACTTTCCTTAGCTTGCAATGTAGGATTAGGATGGGTATTGTAAAACCCCATACTTTTCGACATTTCTTATTGTGCCTTAAAGCTAAGAAAATAAGTTATTTGGGTTATTGAACCTTTAAGAATTTTATCGAATTGAACCAAGGGATATGAGGAAGTAAATAATATGATCAAAGTATATTTTTAAAGCCCAAAATAGTGTGCTACCATATTATACCCATTCCACGGTGCAAGGGGACAAGAAAAATCAAATTTTTTCTCAAAAAAGTAGAGGTTTGTGATTAATCCGTATCACGGAGCTGGACCTTCACCATATCAAAGTTTTATGGAAGTCAGCCTCTGCGATTTTGATATGGAATGGAGGTTCTATTTTTGGTGCCTCTTATTTCCTTACATATTTTTTAGGGTCTTTTAGTCCTTTACTTGATTAAAAATCGTCCCCCACCAATACTAAACTACCCTAAATCCCTAAGTATGATTTTCATGATTCAAAAACATATTCTACTCTTTCCCATTGATTTTCATAATTCAAAAACATATTTTACTCTTTCCCATTACTCTTAGAAGAAGAAACAACTAGGGTTCTCAATTCAAGGCTCAAATCAAAAACGTTCTTGAAAACTCTTTTCGCCAAGAGGTATGTACAACGACCCTACTACTATTGGATTTGAAAGTATATCTTCCTAAAGTCTTAGTTATGTATAAACTATAGATTTTAACCTAATTTCAAGAGCACATTCTTAAATCTCCATTTATGCCAAGAACTATGAATTAAGCTAAGGTTGTGGGTTATTTTATGATTGATGAAAATGTTGAGTTTTTAAATATTTTTTCATCAAATTATGTCATTGCATATATGTATAAATATACGTATGTTTGACAGAGATGACCACATTTTTAAAGCTTTAGAGAAATCTTGAATAAAAGACATTTTGCCTAAACCTTTATGCCAGTTTTGAAAGAGAATATGTATTTGATAGTTAAATTATCTTTTGTGATCAATATTATTTTTAAAAGGGATAAAGAGAAGAAAAGAGATGGCTTATGTAACTTGCAAGTCTAGGTATGCCAATGCCAAATAAGGGAATGCCTTAAGAGAAAAAATAATTAGCAAGAATGACAAATGTTATAAAGAGGTTACATATGGGCTTTAAGAGACTTAAATGGTTAATCAAGAAGGCACAAATTGAAAGGCGCCCTGCCAAAACCATGTTTTATTGATAAGGGGGTTGATACAGTTCTAAAATACGAAAAATCATTGAAGACTTGGGTTGTGCTTTGGTATACTAGATAAGAGAGACTCCAATTCATTGTGTCAAACTTAGATTGCGGTTTGGTTGGCGATTTAAAGCCAGATTCACTAGCCCATGGTGTATAGAGATGACGGGTATACCATCTATCTCCAGATTGAAGAAAAAGAGTTGAATTTATGTTTTAAGTTTTTATTTGAAGTGCTTATTTTATATCTTTGTGATTCAATTTCTATCCTTTTGATTTTTTTACATAAAGCATATCTTATCATTAGTTGTTTTATATTCTAATACATTCCACGTATTGAATATCCTTAGGATGCTATATCATTTCATGATGTAGGTTTAGAGCCACTCTCTCATAATTTGGTATAGTAATAGGATCATTAGGATGGCATCAGGGTTAGTGAGCTCTCTATCTTTCAGAAGACATTTATCTTAGAGACTCGGTATTTTCAGTTTATAGTATTTTCAAAGCCTTATCTTGGATAAGACAATTTTCTTCTGTTTGAGGCTTAGTAGAATGTTTTAGTTGGATATTTTTATGTCATATGTTCAGAGTTTTGGATTTTTGTTTTATCTAAATTTAACTTCTTTTAAGTCATTTTATCTGCAATTTGAGAATGGTTATAATTGTGATGAAATGCTAAGGGATTTTTTTGAGCCTTTATTGGACTAGGATGCCTGTTACGTCTAGGGTCTTGGCTTAGGTCATGATAAACTTAGTACTAAAGCACGGTTCAGGGTCTCTAGGTGTCTACAAATTTTTTGTAGAGTCTATTTTATGGGTGTGTATCACACCACACTAATAAATAAGAGGCTACAAGACATGTAAGAATGTTACCCTTTCTTCATGTGCTAGTTTGTTCTAGAGAGATTAGTTGAAACCAAATTATTCTAACTCTTGAACTATCCTACATTTCATATCATGCCTTCAAGAAGAGATAATGGCCAATGGGCTTTATCTAGAACTTTTATCCCCACAGGGACAAATACTGAAGTGGTTCATCCTACTTTTGGATTACAAACCTATAATAGCATCCACACTTTTAATTCCATTACTCGTATTGGGGTTCCACCAGCCTCAACTAGTCCTCCTCGGGCTCCTAGAATTAGTACCACCTATACCTAAGCCTATTGACCAAAGTTTTAAATGCTGAGTTCAAACAAGTCATCCATATGATTGCTTGGATTATGTTGTCTTAGTTTTATCATTCAGGTAGTATTGATTCCATATTTTATTCTTTGGATGTTATACGTGTTGGTTAGTTCATGCGACTAAACCCACAAATTTTCATAGGATTTGAAGTTGATAAATATCCTCAGGAGTTTGTGGATAAAATGGAAAATATTATTAGAGTGATGTATGTTAGTAATACTGAAGAGGTGGAGTTTCCAGCCTACTAGCTAAAAAGGGTGTCTTATCAATGGTATTATGGGTGGGAGTATAATAAAGGTGAAGATGTGGAACTAATTATCAATGAAAAAAATTTGATGCCTTTCTTGATTATTTTTTCCTAAAGAATTGAGGAAGTCTAAGGCTGAGGAGTTTGTAAACCTAAAATAGGGAAAGATGAGTGTTAAGAAATATGCTCTAAATTTTATTCAGTTATATCAATATGCTCCAGAGTTGTCTAATATAAGGTCTCAGATGAGAAAGTTTGTTTCTTGTCTTTCTGATGATTTGTACTAGAATGTAATGGGGCCATAATGAATAGTGTCATAGATATATCTAAGTTGGTAGTGTAAATGCAATAGGTAGAGGGTAAAAAAAATAGGCAGAGGTAGGGAGAGGAACAGTAAAAAATTCTAATCTTGTAGACTAGGGGTGAGTCAGAAACATAGTGGTAAAGGGTGCAGACAATTATTTAAGAAGAAAATCTTAGGGAAATTCTCAATCATAAACTAGGACACCATTCCCTAAACCTTTGAATTATAAATGATTTTATATTAGTAATGTCCCCATGTTTAGGGTACTCAGTCTCAAGGTAATGTAACTCAGTTCTATAGATCATATCCTCCCTACAATACTTGGGAAAATTTTACCTAGGAAATACAAATTTGGGAGTCAGGTGAGCAATAGTTGCGGTCAACCCAGTTATATTCAAAGAGAGTGTCCTCATTAAAGGGAACTTTTAAGGGAAATAAAGCCTAAGGCACTACTTCTTTAACCCTACTTGCAAAAAGTTCTACTTCTGGGATAGGTGGGGGTCCTAACTATCTGCATACCCTATCTACTCGTTAGAATTTAGAGGCATCACAAAATGTTGTCAGGGTATGTTATAATTTTATCTGTCATATGTATGTGCTACTTCATTTTGATTCCACTCTATCTTATGTGACCCCTTATATGACTGTAAATTTTAGTTTCAATTCTGAAATTGTTTTTGAACCCTTGTCATTTTCTACCCCTGTTGGTGAGTCCA
The DNA here is from genome assembly GCF_002878395.1 of Capsicum annuum. Lineage (NCBI taxonomy): Eukaryota > Viridiplantae > Streptophyta > Magnoliopsida > Solanales > Solanaceae > Capsicum > Capsicum annuum. Next base: position 88,401,911 of record NC_061122.1, read on the forward strand.
TTATTGCTAGGAGGATCTATAAAAATGTGTGGTGTCTATATTTTTTAAGGATTCTGTGGTAGATCTATTAGATCTTGATATGGTAGACTTTGATATAATTCTAGGGATGGATTGACTGTACTCTTGTTATGCTACTTTGGACTGTAAAACTAGAAAATTCACTTTCCATTTTCCTAATAAACCAGTCTTAAAATAGAAGGTTAGTTTCTTGGAACCAAAGGAGAGATTCATTTCTTATCTTAAATCCTAATAACTGATATTTAAAGGTTTTTTTCCCATCTAGCTTAGGTCAAGGATTCTATAAAAGTCCCTTATTTTAGTCTTTTCCTGTGGTTAATAAGTTTTCCAAAGTCTTTTCTGGTGACCTTTTCAGAATTTCTCCATATAGAGAGATAGACTTTGGGATTGAGCTCTTTCCCAATACTCAGCCCATTTCAATTCCACCATATAGGATGACTCTTATGGAGCTAAAAGTATTAAATGAGAAGTTGAAAGACCTCTTTAATAAGGGTTTATTTGGCCTAGTGTCTCTTCCTAGGGTGATCCTATACTCTTTGTGAAGAAGAAAAATGGGTCCCTTCATATATGCATAGATTGTTGTTAGTTGAATAAGGTTATAGTGAAAAATAAGTACCCTCTTCCCTAAATTAATGATCTTTTTGACCAGCTTCAAGGTGCTAAGTATTTCTCCAAAATAGATCTCCTTTCAGGTTATCGTCTTGTGAAAGTTAGGGAAGTTGATATTCCCAAGAACATTTTCCAAACTTGGTATTTAAATTATTAGTTTATGGTTGTCCTTTAGTTTAACTAACACACCTGAGGCCTTTATGGATCTTATGAACAGGGAGTTTAGACAGTTCTTGGATTTATTCATTGTAGTTTTAATTGATGACATCCTGGTGTACTCCCGAAGTGAGGAATAGCATGCCAATAACCTCCAAATTTTGCTTCAGATCCTGAAGGATCAAGAGTTGTATGCCAAATTTTTTGTGTAATCTTGGCTAGGCATTATGGCTTTTTTGGGGCATACTGTTTCTAGTGAAGGAATTAATATGGATCCCTAAAGATTAAGGTAGTGCATAAATGGTCTAAAATGACAACTCCAAATGACATTAGGAGTTTTATTTATCTGGTGAGTTACTATAGAAGGTTTGTGTGATGTTTTTTCTTCTATAGCTACTCCACTAAATAAGTTGACTTGGAAGAAGGTGAAGTTCCTACAATCTGATGCTTGTGAGGGCAATTTTAAGAAGTTGAAGGATCAATTGACTTCTACCCCTATTTTGATGCTTCCTGAGGGTGTTGAAGGATTTATGGTATATTGTGATGCATCCTGGGTGGTACTTGGTTGTGTAATTTTACAATATGTAGAAGTTGTGGATTATGTTTCTTGGCAGCTTAAGCTTCATAAGAAGAATTACCTTATTCACAATTTTGAATTCGTGGCCATGGTTTTTGCACTCAATATTTGGTGTCATTACTTATATGAGGTACATGTAGACATTTTCATAGACCAAAAGAGTCCACAGTATGTGTTCACATCGAAGGAGCTAAATCTCAAGTAATGGCGGTGGCTTGAGTTATTGAAGTATTATGACATAAATTTGCACTATCAACCAGGCAAAGTGTAATACCCACACTTCCCTAGAATAATTTAGGTCCCAATACATGAGTATTCATATATACATAAAAAGTTTTAAACACACGTTATCTTTCAGTTTTAGACCCTCCAATACAGGAGAAATTGAATTAGATTTCCAATAATATAAAATTTTCCCAAATACGGTAACCGGATGAGAAGTTATGGCAATTTTAAGTTTCAGTCATAAGAAACCATGATTTGGGCCCGTTGCGCATTGCAGAGATGTGTTAAATCACAATTGTCAAATTCTAGTGAGACTCCATGATTCCACCACTTCAGGGCGATGCCCCATTTCCCAATTATCACTTTCCAGTGAGACTGCGATCATGGTGAGTCATACCAAGGGTGAAATTCCTATCCAGTGAGGCACCGCGATTTCACTGTATTGTGCCAAGATTCCAGGTCCCTGTGGTCAATTTCCAGTAAGGCTATGTGATCCTAGTGCATCGCGCTAGAGCCTCGAATCGAGGTTTTCAGTTTTTCAGTCCCACATTTTTAATTTCCTAGGGGTTGTTTGGTCATTTTTCTAAACCCTAAACTCATCCTAAAAACGAAATTAAAGCCAAATAGGGCATTATATGCCCATTATTCTCAAATTACTCAAAAGAGGATCCATTCTTCAAGAACATAAAAATCCTAGCTCTCAAATTCAGGACCATTTCTCAAGAACTCACCATCAATCATCTAAAATTCATTAACCCAGGTATGTTAAATTTTCACTCATGGGTTCCTTTCAGCCATGAAGTCCAAGTATCTGATTTTAATTGCAAATTTATAATCTTTCCAAGTTACCTTGTTGTAAATTAAGTTTTCAACCATGAATCTCCATGAACTATGATCCTACACCATACATGAATGAAATTGTTTTTTTTTTCAATTCCCCATGCTTTAATGTTATCATTCATTGAATTAAATCATGACTTAGTGCTATTCATGTTGAATTCATGCTATTACTACAAGTTCTATATTATTCCCATGATTTGACTAAACTATGAACTACAAGTGTTTGATAAAATGCCTAAAAGAATGAGTATTCGATAAAGGTTTTTCATGCTAAGTCCTCTAAGTTTAATATTGTGTTACTAAGTTTACTTTTGAGTCCTGGGGGTATTGAATACCTGAAACCATAGTTGTTTACTTAGTTTCATTTTAGTATCTTTAGAATAACTTCAGATTAAATCATGCACATTACTATAATAGTCAGTTAAACTCAAAATAATCAGTAACTCAGTGTTACTCAGTTGGGAGTAGGATTTAGCACCGAGCAAGTGTAGGGATGCGACTTCCCCATCAAATAGGCAGAGTCACTAGTAGCAGTCCCTATACTCCAGAACTACGTAGCCAATGTAAGATATGAGAAATAACCCATTAGTTTAGGCTTGACTATCTCACAGGAGTCACCCGTCAGTTCAAGCTTGACACCTTTAGTCCTTCGAGATAATACATCAGTATAGTGGATCCACACAGCCAACGTTAGTACTCGTGGCATGGTACTAACATCCTTCCAACTAGGGTTACAGTTTGGACCCTGATTAACTCAGATTGGGGCATGTCGATTAGACGATAACTCCTATAATATCAGTCCAATAATCAGACTAGTAGTTTAGTCTCAGTGTTGTTTGACCAAGGCATACAAATATCAGCTATTTCAATATTATAGTTTGCTGACTTTTATTCAGTTCATGCTATATGCTTGGTCACGCATCTTCTGTATTTATAGATTTCACGTAACTTCAGTATTTAAAAACTTGTATACATATACAGTATTTACAGATCTCACATGCTTTCAATATCCACAAATTTCATGCTTTCTATTCAGTACTCCACAGTTTACATATATATTTAAACAGTTGTTATTCCTGTTCATGAAACCATGTATGTCAGCCCTCCTTATTTAGCATACTAGTACATTTAAAGTACTGATCGCACATCTTTCTTTTGCGCTATAGTGTATTATATCATAGGTGCTGATGCTTAGTTCCCAGATAGCACTTAAACTTCTCAGACTCTCAGCAGTAGTAGTGGTGAGTCATCATATTTAGAGGATAGATTATTTTATTTTATGCTTTCAGTCTAGTAGTTAGTTGGGGCCTATCCCATCAACTCACAATTATTCAGTTTAGAGGCTTTCAAATACTACAGTCAGTTATTTAGTATTCAAACTTCAGTTGACATATCAGTTAGTTATTCAGTTTATCTTAGATTGAAGTATTTATTCAGACTCAGGTAGTTATTACTTCATATTCATAATTCTGTATTTGTTTTAGTTATTAAAACCTTATGGCGTATAAGTTATTCTTCAGCATTTATGATCATGTTATTCAGTGCTCACAGCAGGTACCAGCTCATGGGTTAGCTTGTGGTCCCTTAAGACAGTAAGCACCGTGTGATGCCCAGGGTGTACTCTAGGGGCATTACAAACTTTGTATCAAAGCCTAAGGTTTTAAAGTATCCTAGAAAGTCTGAAAGCCACATCAAGTAAGGTCTTATACATAGGTGTGTAGCGCACCATACTTATGGATGAGAGGCTACAAGGCGTTTAGGAAAAGTTTCCCTTCTTTCAATAATCATGTCGTGCGAGTGAGCATGAGGTCAAGTTAAACTCTCAGTATAATCTATTTCTTCCTTTTATATATTGAACATGCCTCCCAAGAAGAACAAAAGAAGAATAGGAAACCATCCAGCACCTGCACCCGTTAGGTAGATCCTATGGACAAGAATTTCTCTAACGTTGAATTCAAAGCTGCATTCACCACTCTAGCAAACTCCGTAGCAGCTCAAAATAAACGGTCAGCAGCTTTCCAGCCAACCCAGTGGCCAATACTGCTGCAATCAAAATTCAAGACTTCACCCGGATGAATTCTCACAGAAATTCTTAGATATGGTTCAAAAGGTAATAGATACTATGGGGCTGATATCCAGTAAGAGTGCTGAGTTGGTTGCATATTAGTTGCAGGATGTAGCCCATACTTGGTTTAAGTATTGGAAAGTTGATAGGGGTGTTGATGCAAGTCCTATAGAATAGGAAGAGTTTACCATAGCTTTCTTAGACAGATTCTTCCCATTAGAGTTGAGGGAGGCCAAGGTGGTATAATTTATTAACTTGAGGTAGGGAAACATGAGTAAAAAGAAGCATTCCCTCAAGTTTTCCCTATTAGCTAGATATGTTCCTCACATGGTAGCTGACAGTAGGTCCAAGATGAGTAAGTTAGTGTCTGGTGTATCTGGTAGTGTGGTCAAGGAGTTCAGGATCACAATGTTGATTAGGGAGATGGACTTGTCTAGGTTGATGGTCCATGCTCAACAAATTGAGGAGCAGAAGATTAAGAAGAGAGAAAGAGAAGAAATAAGAGGGCTAGGAAGGGTAGTTTTAATTTTAGTCAGCTAAGGTCAGAAGGTGGTAATCGTCCCTAATTTCATCAAAGGTCTTCAGCCCCAATACCCTCTTTAGCCAGCGCCCCAAACCCTAAATTCAGAAATGATAATTGGGATAGGGAAGCAGGCTCTAAGTCCCAAGGCAGTGTTAACAGTGTCCATATGAACCCTCTATGTCAAAAATATTGTAGACACCATCAGGGAGAGTATAAAGTGGACAGTGATGTGTACTTCGGGTATAGAAAGCCAGGCCATCAGATTTGGGAGTGTTGGGTAGTTTCTTAGAAAGGTAGTGATTTACGCCAACAGGGCCAGCCCCATCAGTCGTTAGTTCTATCTAGTCGCCCAAATCAGTAGGGCGCCACTTCCAGTGATACCGGTGGTCAGCGTCCGAATATATTATATGTTCTTTAGTCCTACCAAGATAACAGAAAATCTCCTGACGTAGTTACTAGTACATTACAAGTATTTCACTTACATGTTTATGCTTTACTAGACCCTGGAACTTTTTTTTCTTTTGTAAATCCATATATAACCATAAATATTAGAGTCAGTCTCGAAACTCTAGCAGAGCCCTTTTCAGTGTCTACCCCAGTAGGTGTTTCCATTGTAGCCAGGCAGGTATACAGAAACTGTTTGGTCACAATATCTCTTAAAGTTACCTCAGTTGATCTTATGGAGTTAGAGATAATGGATTTTGACGTCATTATCAGCATTGATTGGATCCACTCATGCTATGAATCAGTTGATTGTAGAAACAGAATAGTCCATTTACCTTGAATAAAGGGGTAGTACCACAACGCTTAAGGGTCAGTTGATTTCATACCTTAGAGCGAGAAAAAAAATATCCAAGGGATGTATCTACCATCTTGTGTAAGTCAAAGACTTTAGCTTAGAAACTCTAAATCTTGAGTCAGTTCCAGTAGTAAATGAATTTCCAGATGTGTGCCTTGAAGATCTTTTCTGAGTTCCTTCCGAAAGGGAAATCGACTTCAAAATAGAACTTTTTCTAGATACTCATCCTATATGAATTTCGTCATACAGAATGGCTTCAGACGAACTTAAAGAATTGAAGAAACAATTGAAGGATCTCCTAGATAAGGGATTCATCAAACCCAACATCTCCCCGTAGGGCACACCAATTCTATTCATGTGTAAGAAAGATAGTTTCCTTAGAATATGTATTATTTACCGGCAGTTGAACAAAGTCACCATCAAGAATAAATATCCACTCCCTAGAATTGAAGACTTGTTTAACCATCTTCATTAGTTCTAGTTACTTTTCTAAGATGGACCTCAGATTAGGCAGTCATCATCTTAGAGTCAGAGAATATGTAATTCGAAGATAACTTTCCAAACCGATATGGTTACTTTAAGTTTTTAGTCATGTCCTTTGGTCTCACGAATACCCCAGCAGCCTTCATAGACTTGATGAACCGGGTGTTCAAGCAGTACTTGGACATGTTCATATAGCCTTTATCGACGACATTCTTGTTTACTCCTATAGCAAAACTGATCATACAGACCACCATAGAATATTACTTCAGACTCTCAGAACTTATTAGTTGTTCGCCAAATTCAGTAAGTGCAAATTTTGGCTAAGGTCAGTAGCATTCCTTGTCCATATTATTTCTAGTGATGGCATTAGAGCTGATCCTCAGAGGATCAAAGCGGTGAGAAACTGGCCTAGACCCATTTCTCTATCAGATATTAGGATTTTTTTGGGTTTATATGGCTATTACCGTTGGTTTTTTGAAGGGTTTTCGTCTATTGCATCCCCCATGTCCAGATTGACTCAGAATAAAGTCAAGTTTCAGTGGTCAGATTCCTGCAAAAAGAGTTTTCAGGAGTTGAAGACTCGACTCACTTCAGCCCCAGTTTTTACCTTGCCAGATGGTTCAGATGAGTTTGTTATGTACTATGATACAACTCAGTAAGTTTGGGATGTGTCCTCATGAAGAGAAGTAATATCATAGCCTACGTCTCCAGACAACTAAGACCACATGAGAAAAATTACTCTGCTCATGATCTTGAGCTAGCAGCTGTAGTATTTGTCTTAAAAATTTAGAGGCATTACTTGTATGAGGTGCATGTTGATGTGTTCATAGCTCACAAAATCTTATAGTAAGTGTTATCTCAGAAAGATTTGAATCTGTGTCAGAGAAAGTGGTTAGACTTATTGAAAGATTATGACATAAGTATTTTGTATCATCCAGGTAAGGCCAATGTAGTGGAAGATGCTATCAGTAGATTGTCTATGGGTAGTGTTGCTCATGTTGACAATTATTAGAAGAATTTAGGTCAAGAAGTTATCAGCTTGACCAACTAGGTATGCACTTAGACGATTCAGCAGAAGGTAGTGTATAGGTGCAGAGTAGTTCAAAATCATCCTTAATTTCTGAAGTAAAGGAAAAGCAGGATAGAGATCCCAGTCTAGTTAAGTTGAAAGAATCAGTCAGAGTTCAGAAAGTAGAGGTTTACTCCCAAGGAGGAGATGGTCTGTTGCGTTGTCAGGGTCTACTATGTGTTCCTGGTTTAGATGACTTGAGGCAACGAATTCTTACAGAAGCGCATGGTGCATGCTACTCTATTTATCCAAGGGCCACAAAGATGTATCGTGATTTGTGGGAGATCTATTGGTGGAGTGGGATAAAGCAAGATATTATAGAGTTTGTAGCTAAGTGCTCTATGTGTTAGCAAGTTAAGATTGAGCACCAAAAACCTAGTGGGACCATATAGGAGTTCAGCATTCCTACGTAGAAATGGGAAGAAATTAACATGGATTTTGTAACAGTCCATAGCCCTTATTCAGCCGAGGATTATGCCAAACATTACTCAGAGAGTTAGTTAGGTTGCATGGTGTTCCCTTATTTATCATATCAGATAGAAATACCCAGTTTGCCTCTTATTTCTAGAAAGCGTTCTAGAAGGGTTTGGTACCAAAGTCCACCTTAATACGGCCTTCCACCATCAGATAGACGGTCAAGAAAAAAGGACCATTCAGACTTTTGAAGTTATGTTGAGAGCATACGTAGTTGGTTTTAAAGGTAGTTGGGATGACCACTTGCCTTTGATCGAATTTACATATAATAATAGTTATCATTCTAGTATCCAGATGGCTCTGTTAGAGGCTCTTTATGGTAGGATATGTAGATCTCTGATTGGTTGGTTTGAAGTAGGTTAGGCCGCAGTAGTAGGGCCTGATTTGGTGTTTGATGCTTTAGAAAAAGTTTATTTGATCAGAGAAAAGGTTAGAGCAGCCCAGTGCGAACAAAAATCATATACAGAAGTGGTGAGAAAGGATCTCGAGTTTGAGGTCGGTGACTTTATGTACTTAAAAAAACTCTCCCATGAAGGGAGTGAAGAGGTTTGGCAAGAAAGGGAAACTCAGTCCTCGATATGTCGATCCCTATAGAATTCTCAGTCATTTTGGAAAGGTAGCATACGAGTTTGAGTTTCCTTCAAATCTACAGTCAGTACACTCAGTGTTCCATGTCTCATTGTTGAAGAAGTGTATCGGTGATCCAGCAGTAGTTGTTCCCCTAGAAAGCGTAGATGTTCAGAACAGTCTTTCCTATAAGGAAGTTTCAGTCAAAATTCTTGATCATCAAGTTCATAGACTAAGGAACAACGAAGTTCCGCTAGTCAAAGTTTTTTGGCGGAATCAGTCTGTTGAGGGAGCCACTTGGGAAGCGGAAGCAAATATGCAGAACAAGTACCCTCATCTTTTCTCGGCAAATTCCAATTCAGTTTAAGGTATTAATCTCCTTATTATTTCTCTCTATCATGCTCCGTTTTAGTTGCACATCATGTTCATGTCAGCTGTGCGTTTATGAATCAGTTCGATCATGCATTCCATGCATCAGATATGCATGTTCATTGTCTAAGCTTAGTCCATTAGTTTACCTTAGCTTGACCAGTCTCATTAGAGGACGAATGATCCCAAGGGGGAGATATTGTAATACCCCGTACTTCCCTAGCATAATTTAAGTCCCAATACATGAGTATTCATATATATATAAATATAATTTTTGAAACACTCATTATCTTCCAATTTTAGACCCTTCAATAAGTGGGAAATTGAATTAGCATTCCAACGACATAAAATTCACCCAAATTCGATAACCGGGTGAGAAGTTATGGCTATTTTAAGTTTGTCATAAAACACACTGATTCCACCATGTCGAGGCGATGCCCCATTTCCTAATTGGCACTTTCCAGTGTGACTCTACGATCGTGGCACGTCGTACCAAGGGTGAAATTTCCATCAAGTGAGGCACCGCAATTTCACCGCATCGCGCCAAGATTCTAGGTCCCAATCATCAATTTCCAGTAAGGCTACGCGATCTTGGCGCGTCGCACCAGGGCCTAAAATCAGAATTTTTCATTTTTCAGTTCTAGATTTTTAGTTTCCTAGGGGCTTTTTAGTGATTTTTCTAAGCCCTAAACTTGTCCTAAACACGAAATTAAAGCCAAATATGGCATCATATGTCCATTATTCTCAAATTACTCAAAAGGGGATCCATTCTCTTCAAGAACATAAAACCCTAGCTCTCAAATTCAAAGCCATATCTCAAGAACTCACCATCAATCATCTCAAATTCATTAATCCAGGTATGTTAAATGTTCATTCATGGGTTCCTTTCACCCATGAAGTTCAAGTATCTGGTTTTAATTATAAATTTATAATCTTTTCAAGTTACCTTGTTTTAAATTAAGTTTTCACCTATGAATCTCCATGAACTATGATCCTACACCATGCATGAATGAAATTATTGTTGTTATTCAATTCCTTATGTTTTAATGTTATCATTCATTGAATTAAATCATGACTTAGTGTTACATGTTGAATACTATTACTAAAAGTTCAATATTATTCCCATGATTTGACTAAACTATGAACTACAAGTGTTTGATAAAATGCCTACAAGAATGAGTATTCGATAAAGGTTTTTCATGCTAAGTCCTCTACGTTTAATATTGTGTTACTAAGTTTGCTTTTGAGTCCTGGGGGTATTGAATACTTGAAAACCATTGTTGTTTACTTAGTTTAATTTCATTATCTTTAAAATAACTTCAGATTACATTATGATCATTACTATAACTCTCAGTTAAACTCAGAACAATCAGCAACTTTGTGTCATTCAGTTAGGAGTAGGATTTACCACCGAGTGAGTGTAGGGATGATGACTTTCCCATTAGATAGGCAGAGTCGCTAGTAGCAGTCCCTATACTCCAGAACTACATAGCCTATGTAGGATATGAGAAGTCACCCATCAGCTTAGGCTTGACTATCTCGCAGGGGTCACCTATCAGTTCAGGCTTGGCACCCTTAGTCCTTCAGGACAATACATCAGTATAATGGATGAACACAGCCAGCATTAGTACCTATGGCATAGTACTAATACCCTTCCAAATAGGGTTACAGGTTGGACCCTGATTAACTTAGATTGGGGCATGTCGGTTAGATGATAGCTCCCACAGTCTCAGTCAAATAATCAGACCAGTAGGGCAATATTAGTGTTATTTGACCAAGGCATACATATATCAGCTATTTCAGTATGTTAGTTTGTAGACTTTTATTTAGTTTATGTTTTATTCTTGGTCATGCATCCCCTGTATCTATAGATTTCACGTACTTTCAGTATTTACAGACTTACATGCATACACAGTATTTACTGATCTCACATACTTTCAGTATCTGCAGATTTCATGTTTTTTATTTAGTACTCCATGTTTTACATATATATTTAAACAGGTTTTATTCCTGTTCATGAAACTATGAATGTCAGCCTACCTCATTTAGCATACGAGTACATCTAAAGTACTGATCGCATAACTTTCTTTTGCGCTATAATGTATTATATCATAGGTGCTGACACTCAGTTCCCAAATCACACTTAGACTTCCCAAACTCTCAGTAGTAGAAGTAGTGAGTCCTCATATTGTGAGAATGAATTATTTTATTTCATGATTTTAGTCTTGTAGTTAGTTGGAGTTAGTTGGGGCTTGTCCCATCAACTCACAAGTTATTTAGTTTAGAGGCTTTCAGACACTACAGTCAGTTATTTAGTATTTAGACTTCAATTGACATATCAGTTAGTTATTCAATTTATCTCAGATTTTAGTATTTATTCAGACTCACATAGTTATTGCTTCAGATTCATAATTTAATATTTGTTTTAGTTACAAAAACATTTTGGCATATCAGTTATTCTTCGGCATTTATGGTTATGTTATTCAGTGCTCACAGTAGGTACCAGCTCATGGGTTAGCTTGTGGTCTCTCGGGACCGTAATCACCGTGTGATGCCCAGGGTGTACTCTCGAGACATTACATAAAGCTAATGTAGTTGTTGATTGTCCAAGAAGTTTGTCCATGGACAATATTTCTCATGTTGAGGAGGAAAAGAGAGGTTTGGTAAAGTACATCCACCGGCTTGCTAATTTAGGAGTTTTACTTTTTTACTCCAAGGATATGGGAGTGATTTTTTCATAAAGTGGATAAGTCATCTTTATACATCAAAGTTAAGCATAAGCAGAGAAATGGCCCAAAACTTATGAAAATCAAGGAAGATAGTGGTCAACAAAAAGTTATGGCTTTCAAGATTAGGGGAGATAGTTTTAGCAGTATTATGAGAGATTGTGTATTCCTGATATTGGCGGGTTGTGGGAGAGGATCCTAACCAAAGCCCATGTATCTAGGTACCCCGTTCATCCCAGCTCTACTAAGATGTATCATAACTTAAAGGAGATGTATCGGTGGAATAATATGAAGAGGTATGTTGTTAATTTTTTTGCTCTGTATCTAAATTGTTACCAGATCAAGGTTAAGCATTTAAGACCAAGTGGTACATCTTAGGATAGAGTTATTACCATATGGAAATAGGAAATGATAAATATGGATTTTATTACCAGTGTTCCATGTTCTTGCAACTAATATGATTCTATTTGGGTCATTGTTGATAGAATGACAAAGTTTACTCGTTTTCTGCCCGTGAGAATAACACATTTAAGAGAGTATTATGTGAGATTGTACATTTAGGATATTGTTAGATTACACAGAGCCCCTATATCTATCATATCCAATAGAGGTACATAATTTTCTTCTTATTTTTAGGGGTCTTTTCAGAAACATTAGATACAATAGTGAACCTTAGCTCTACCTTTCATCCTCAAACAGACAACCAAGTGATCGTACTATTTAGACTTTGGAGGATATGCTAAGAGTATGTTTTATTGATTTTAAGGGTATTTGGGTGGTTCATTTGCCTCTTATAGAGTTCGTGTACAATAATTGTTATCAATCTAGCATCCATATATCACCATTTGAGGATCTTTATGGTAAGAGATGTAATTCACAAATTGGATGGTATGAAGTAGGTAAAACTAGACTATTCGGGCGTGACATTGTGCACTAAGCAATGGAGAAAGTTAAATTTATTAGTTAGAGGCTTAAAATTGCTCAAAGTCGTCAAAAGTTCTATGTTGACGCAAGGCGAAGAGAGTTGGAGTTTGACATTCATAATTGGGTGTTCCTAAAATCTCTCCTATGAAGGGCGTAATGAGGTTTGGGAAAGAGGTAAGCTCAGTCCTCGCACATTGGTCCTTATTTGATTTTGAGAAAGTTTAGGTATTTTGCATATGAGTTGGACATTCCTAGGGGTTTGGCATGGGCTTATCCCCTATTTCACGTGTCTATGCTTAATAAATGTGTGGGGTGACCATTCTCTTATAGTCCCCATAGATAATATTGGTTTAAAAGATTCCTTGTCATACGAGGAAATTCCTAGAGATATCTTGGATATGCAAGTTCAAAAGTTACGAACCAAGGAGATAGCTTCGGTGAAGGTGTTATGGACAAACTAAAAAGTAGAATAGGTCACTTGGGAGTCAAAAGATAACATGAAGGCTAGATATCCCTCTTTTTTCGCATCTCATATCAGCCCAATATAGTGTTCTACCACATTCCCCATGCCACGAAGCAAGGAGATGAGAAAAATGATATTTTGGCTCCAAAAAGTATAGGTCCGCAATACCTCCATGTCACAAATTCGGACCTCCATAATTTCAAACTATCAAAGAGGCTAACCTTTGCATTTTTTAGGTGGCATAGAGGTGTTGTTTTTGGCACCTTCCCTTATTTCCTTACGCATTTTTTAGGGTCTTTTGGTCCTTCCCATTGATGAAAAAAATCCTCTACCTATGCTAAAAAGACCCTAAATCCCTAAATATGATTTTCATGATTCAAAAATACATTTTGCTCTTCCCTATTACTCTTAGAAGGAAAAACTACTAGGGTTCAATATTCAAGGCTCAAATCTCAAATCACTACAAAAAAAATCGCGTTTAGAAACAGACCGATAATGTAGTTAATCAACATATATCCGTCGCTAAAGCAATTTAGAGACGGATCAATGACGGAATATGTGTCGTTTCTATGTTGCGCGTTGCTAACCATTTAGAAATGGAAAAAATAAAATCCGTTGCCAATTTTGCAACGTCATAGAGACGACCTATATCCGTTTCCATTTTGTAGCAACAAATATATTCGTTGTTATATTTATAAATGTCGTTACTAATTTCATGTTGTATTTCGTCATTTTGATTATTTCGTGATCAAAATTTCATTGCTAGTTCGTCACTAAAAATTTTATTATTTAGTCCCCAATTTTTTAAAATTCTTAAATATTCAACATTCACATAAAAGAACTCACATATATAGATAACAAAATCTTCTTAAAATATTCAACATTCATACAAAAGAACCCACATATATAGATAGCAAAATCAAACATCCACAATACCAAACATAGCGCACAACATCTAAACACATAATTATGTTCAAAATATTCATAGTACCAAACATCAACCATCTATCCTTAAAACAATCCACATCATCCACAATACCAAAGATAGCAAAAGCTAAACACAATTCATGAGAAGCTGAAGATGAAGTCTTTCCACAAGAAACACAAAGAGTTTGCCCATAGTAGCCTTTTGCTTCAGATCCAAGATCAAATACTCTTCGCTTCTTTTCTCCTCTGGCAGCTTGGTAATATGCTTCAATTTGATCAATATCAGATTTTGATAGTATTTTTTCTAGTAATATTTCTTCAAATCTTTCCTATAATAGAGGAAGTGAAATTATAATGGATTGTACTTAAAAATGATTAGATGCCAAAAACTACTTTAAACTAAAAAAATAAGAATTAAGTAAACTACTACATTAAGATTTAGTCCTACATGGATGATTCGGGAACGTTCATCATCGAAAGATTTTCCAGCATGACCATGTGTGTATGCAATCACATGGGACATAACATTTAACATTTCAAGGGGGTGTAAAATTTTACACACAGATAATAATCCTTGTGTTAGTCAAACTCTATTTACATAAGAAAAGTGTATTAAATAAATAATATATTTAAATATTTATAGCTAATTACAGAAGTTTAGAAGTTGTAGTTCATGTTTTACTAGGACAGTTGAAACTAGATGAAATTATTGATACTTGAATGATCATATGCACTCCAAAATTGTAACAGCTGACCACTACTAAAATAAAAGAAATAAGCAAGTTGTAGATGATCATTGTAAAATGTGAAATTTCATTGGTAGGGTAGATAATACAGAGGATTCATATGTGACATAATACAACGCCATATAAGACATGAATTTACCACGTAGGATGCCGCACAGAATATATATATGCCTACGTAAAGGTGGAGCCAAGATTTCTTGGTTTTATATATACTTAATATTTTTTTCATGCTTTGCCAATTGAAATTTTCTTAATGTGTTATATGTACACCAAAGATTAAAAACTTCATGGGCGTATCAAACAGGAAACGAACAACTAAACAAGACTATATCCTTCAAAGCTCTTACATATACGAGAAAATTGATACTAACATTTTGCAACTTTAACTAAAACGGCATGACTATTTTCTGATACATATACTATGGTCGCCTGTATGTTCAATGCATATTTGAAAGTATTGCCTGGTGGGGTAATCCAAATAAGTTGATAATTAAGTGGGACATTTCCAACCACACTAAGCATAATTACTGATTTGTTTAATGGTGATCAGTTAATACTAAAGTTTCACTAAGTGAAAATAAGTAAATATGGTGGTGGTTATATAAAAATTAAGATTCATTATTGTTATTCTTTAACAGAAACTGAAGGACCCAAAAATATATCTATAATAATATTTTAGAAACCAAAATGCTAGTTGATTCGTATTAAAGTCATATAAACTTGAAAAATCAGCTCACGATTCATCAAAGAGACATATATGATACAGAGAATTCGAATAGACAACCTCAACTAGTCTGAGATTAGAGTTGAATAGAAATTAAGTGGTAATTTTATTGATCAACCCAATTTCAAAAAAAATGAAAAATATCATAGTGCAGGCAGGAAGTTATAGACATGTATGTACCTGGTAAATCCGGCTTAAGGTCTACTCTCAATTTCACTGCAGTGAGAGAATCATCCTCGTCTCTCGTATCCAACATAGCTCTAGAGTCCCCAATATTAATTACCAATAACAAGATTCTTACCCTGCCCAAAAACAAAATAAAATAGTTCATATTTAGAATAAAATGGTAGAAAAACTAGTTAGCTTCAACTTGCTGAATATTGCATTGCATTTGTAATTGATCTTCTTCCACAAATATACACATACAACATAGACGTCAGAAAATAAAGTATTTGTTCAACTTCCAAATAGTTTTTCATGTAACTGTGTACTTATCCATGACAGGAACGAGTAGTAGATAGCCATGATATAATATCTATAAAGAGTATGCAATAGCCAAGCCTCTCATAACATTATTCGTCGTTAAACTTCTTCCACAGATATACATTTGCAACATAAAAGTCAGAAATTAAAGCATTTGTCCAACTTACAAACAACATTTTTAATTTACCGAATTTGCTTATATGAGGTCATTCCCATCCTTCATTCATTTGCAATGAAATAAAGCAAATATAATGCAGTGAAGTTTCACAACTATATAAAAAAAGTGCTAAAAAATAACTTGACGGGGTCAGAGAAAGATTTTCTGTTTAACAGATCCAAACACGACTTTTTCAGAAGCAACTTAGAGAAGATAATGCCAAACACTTACAAAATTAGCAAGTTGTAGATTGTAAAGGAGTATATGACTGACACTTGAGATATTCCACTGACCAACCCAGGAATCCATGCAATCAACACGTCCTTGGAGAAGTAGTTCTTATGTACTCTCAGCAAATATCAATATATGAACAACTTGATGGTAGTCTCCATCTCTGCGAACCACCCCTCTGGATTTAGAGAAGCAATTTTTTTCTCTAGTTTTTTTAAATCTAAACTTTTAATCTCATTAATAATACTCAATTACTAGAAATAAGCTAAATTAAAGTCTGCAAATAACTTTTAAATTCAAAACAAGAAATCCAAGCAGATATGAAAATTTTCTTATACTACACTGAGACAACTAAGAGAGAAAATATGGTACATGCTATTGTCCACCGATTAACCATAAAGACATCTAATATCAACAGTAGTAAGGAAAACCTAAGTGAAAGAGCTCAAACAACCCTAAATCTACAATTTACAAGTGACTTCCAACATAGATATTAAGAAATTGAAAGAGGAAAGACAACTCACATTATGAGAGTTAGAATAGTAACTCTAATTTAGATTCAAAATTGAGCGATTGACTCCATTTTTTATTGATATTGAGCAATTTCCTTTTTTTCAATTGAGAGAAAAGGGAAAGGAGAGTTTGTTTTTGGAGAGAGGCGGATGATACTATATTTTGGGAACAAAGTGAAATAAAAGAATTTTTTCTAATATTTAGTTGGTAGGGTGACGGATTCAGCAACGGATTTACAATCCGTTGCTAATTATTTATCGAAAATATAACTAATATATTTTTTAAAAATGGTAAAATAATTTCAGTGACAACAATTTTGTTGCTATTTTTGTCTCCACCATGCCAAAAAATATTCCCACCTTTTATGTCGCTAATTTTGTCACCAAAATAAAGGAGTCAATATTTACCGCCAAAATATAGCAACAAATTTTATTTTATGTCGCTAATCCATCACTAATTAGGCTACTAATTTTAATTTCATTTATTTTGTGACAAACGTTCTATTTTATTACAATTCCGTCATTAATTAGCGACGAAAATGTCCTTGTTGCTAAAAATCCATTGCTAAACGCGGTTTTTTTGTAGTGAATGTTCTTGAAAAATCTTTCCTCCAAAAGGTATGTAGAATGGTCTTACTTCTGTTGGATTTGAAAGTATGTCTTCCTGAACTCTTAGTTATGCATAAATTTTGAATTTTAACCTAATTTCAAGAGCATGTTCTTAAATCTCCATTTATGCCAAAAACTATGAATTAAGTTAAGATTGTGGGTAATTTTATGATTGACAAAAATATTGAGTTCTTTAATGTCTTATGCACCAAATTGTGTTATTGCATATATGTATAAATATATTTATGTTTGAGAGAGATGACCAGAATTTTAAATTTTTAGAGAAATCTCAAAGAAACAACATGTCCTAAACCTTTATGCAAGTTTTGAAAAAGAATACTTATTTGATCCTTAATTTATCTTTGGTGATCAATATTATTTTTAAAAGGGCTAAAGAAGAGAAAACAGATGAATTTTGCGACTTGAAATTCTTGGTATAAATATACCTATCAAAAGAATGCTTAAAGAGAAAGAAATAACTATTGAGAATGACTACAGTTTTAAATAGGAAATAACTATTGAGAATGACTATTGTTTTAAATAGGTTTAAATATGGGCTTGGAGAAAGTTAGATGGTTCACCAAGATGGTATGAGTTTAAAGAATCACTGCTCAAAATAGTGTTTTGCCGAATAGGGGTTGATTATGTTTTGAAATACAGATAATCATTGTATACTTTCTTTGTCCTTTGGTGTACTAGATAAGAGAGATACAATCGTTGCGAAAAACATGGATAGAGGTCTTGTCCATCAAGTTAAAGATGGAACCACATACTCCATGGTGTATATAGATGTCAGGTATACCATCTAGCTCGACTAAACAAAATGAGTCAAATTTAAGTTTTAAGTTGTTATTTAAATTCCTTATTTTATATCTCTTTGATTCTACTTCTATCCTTATGATTATTTAATATAAATCATATCTTATCATTGGTTGTACTATATATCAATATATTCCATATTTTGACCATCCTCAGACGATTTGGAGGAACTCGCTTGTGGTTTGATGCAGCATTAGGATCATCGAGACAACATTAGAGTTGGTGAACCCTCTATCTTTTTAAAGGTAGTTTATCTTAAAGACTCAGTGTTTGAGTTTATGGTATCGTCGGGGCCTTGTTCTGTCTTAGAAATTCTTCTCATGTTAGAGGTTTCATATATAGTTTTAGTTAGATATTTTTACGTCATATGTTTAGAGGTTTGGATTATTGTTATAAAAACATTGAACAACTTCTTTTGAGTCAATTTTTATGCAATTTGAGAGTGATTATCCTTGTTATGAAATGCTATGGGGTATTCTCGAGCCTTCTTTGGACTGGGATGACTATTACATCTAAGGCCTTCGCTTGGGTCATAATAGCTATATGGATATGGATATAGTAACTTAACCCTCCTTGAAACTACACTACTTTTGACTCTAATTTTCCACCACTTTTATTTTCTTCTCCCTTGTATCCTTTATTATTTTTTGGATTTTGGATGCAGCTTTTCTTTTCACAATTTCTAGATTCTCTTTTTCTCTCTCTTTTTCAAACTTTATTCAAGCACAATTTTCTTTTTCATTTACCAACTTTTTTCTTCATACCCACTTGGTGCTACTCACCCCTATGATATCCACCCTCAACTTAAGGGATTAGCCTGAGTTGTGCTATACAGTGTCTAAGAAGGGACTAAGGTGGAAATACGTTCATTATAAAAAAATAGGGTGGTAAATTGGTTGATGAAAGAACAGAGTCAATCAAGGCTGAAACTTGGGGTCAAGGGATCTACATTCCAATTAATCAAGTGTTTAGGCTAAAAGTGGACTTATTTATGAATGACCTATGATTCTTTCCTAATAAACAATCCTACAACCTATGCAAGACTAACTGGACAAGTTTGGGATTGCATACACAAAGTGAACTAGGTAGGTATTCTCTTACATATATAGCATAGGGTTGCAATATTGCTTACTACCTATCCAGTTCATGCATATCTAAGCTATGATTATTTTTCCTATGACACTAATGCAATGATAAGATCCACAGTGGTCACAATGTAAAAAAAATAAATAATTAATTTTTTTTGAGATGTTTCCTTAAAATGAATTTTCAGGGTTACTCTGACTTCACCCCAAACTTAAAATAGAACATGTTTGCATTAAAATTCCCCTACTTTTTTCCTAGTTATAGAAAACACATATGACACTAATAATTTTTTTTAAAAAAATCTATGCATGTCAGTTCTACTATGATAGCACAGCTGGGGCAAAAGAAACACAACAACAAAAACCCCCGAATAGTGGTACACCTCCCACCCAAACTATAAGAATATGTAGTGTCCTTACTACATGCGTATCAAAATAAAATAAAAATAAGGACTCAAGGATACCTTTGGCTCTCAAGGCATCAAATCACGTCATATCCTTAATTATGGTCTTAGAAGTAGCCCCAATCTCATCCATAGTGGCATCGGTGGTGGTTGTGGTACTTAAGTCAATATTGGCACCAGTGGTAGTAAGTGCACTCAATGGTGTCAGAAAAATAAGGGAAACTATCATATCTCTGCTTTTCTCAATAACAACAAGATCAGCAAGTCAAAGCCTTACAAAATCTAGAGCTTTCAGCTCCATAGCCCCTCATATATCTCAGTCAAATGGTCTTAGAAGGTGATTTTGCTTTCCCTTGTCTCCTTCTTCAAGTCATTCTTATCTATTTTTATTTTTCTCCTTTATATCTCTTTTTTACCACAACTTTCAATACTTTTTTCCATGTATTTTATGGTCCAATTGTTAGGCTTCTAAACTTCTACCATCTCTTCTATGTGGGAAATATAAGTCATAAAGTAAGGCCTGGAACCCATCTCCATAATTTCACCCCTATGTATATCCAATTCATTCTCAATTCTTGCCAAATTTGGGGACTTCACTTCTTCTACTTTATTGGTTATTCTCCTCTCAAAGTTGTCTAACTGGGTTTGTATTCCACACATTTATGATTTGATCTCCCTTTGTACCTAAAGTTGTACACCTTTTTTGATGTTTGCCAGTTCACACTCAACTATGACCAATCTCTTTAATTCATCATTCAAGAACTCCTGTAACACTAAATTACACCCCAAAAACTGGTGGTCACTAGTGGTCAGAGTGTAGATAAACTAGGAGTAGTGCAAGGTGAACTCAAGATAGCCGATGGTCTGGAAGTTATGGAAGTAGTGGCATTAGCTGTAGGAATAGGGTCAAGCCTGTCAGTCCCATTCTTGAAGTCTAATGACATCTCTCTAATTTTTACAAAGCTAGAAGTATTAATATACATATCTGCCCTGAGCTGAAAATTTTTTGGAGAAATGCAACACCAACTACAACTTTATCCCTCGAAATAGGGTTTGTTGAATCTCAAATCAATTCCAAGTATGTCGTGCACTGAACTAGTTTAAAATTTTCTACCTCAGGCAAGATAGGCACTCGACTCTCTAAACATATTTCCATGACTAGAAAGTGGTAAGAAGTCTGGTTTCGGACTATCCAAAACTTCCTAAAAAATAATCTTTACTATAATCTATGATACAGGCTATGGAGGCAGCCTCGTCGATGCTCAGTATGTTTTTACCAAAAGTAAGCCTCTGTCTATTGTGAACCAATGTACACTAATATTTTGCTGCAAAATTCAAACTTCCCTTTTTTATTAGCGAAGACGTGCCAACAACCCATGAACCATTCTTATTTTTTATTGCAATTATATTTTCCATCTACTGAAAGTGGACAATCATATCATCATTGGATATTTTCCTAGTTTTCACCTTTTTAATCTTTCACCGATATATTTAAACTAATCCCCCAAATCAACAATGTCTATAGGGAATTTTGAACTTTCCATGATAGGCACTATGGATTTAAAGCCTTTAACTTATATTTATATGCCGCATTAAATTCCCCAATAAAAGCCGACCTATATTTACCTAGTTTTTCTTCCATCCACCAAAAATTATGTTTTTTAAAAAACCATGCAATTTTAGGCATTTCAAACATGCCTGTTGTCACTAATCATGGCATTATGTAGAACCACTTCTATGGTTGAACAATACTTAGGAAATTGGCATTGTCCCACCCACATAACTCTTGTATACATTAAAAACTATACCTCTTCACTAGTGGGACCACTGTAGCCTCAATTTGAAGAGTAAGTTGGGCTAGTGGTAGAGGTTAAATAGGAGGTAGACTATCAGTAATGTCTTTATCTTCAGTCTTAGATAAATCATCTAAGTCGAACCATGAACTCACATTTTCATATTAGATATTGGACGAAACCTTTTTTACTCTCGAAGATGCTCTTGTCTTCTCCTTCTTCAGACTGGAAAGAATAGGTAAATGTGGTGGTGATGCCCAGTAATTTTTTATGTGGGGACTTTCTCGACTACCCCAGGTCAAGGTAGGGAATAATTTGATAGGCCTTAAGATTTGGTATTCTTCCCCTAATCCACTTGAATCTTGCTCCACGTTATTAGGTATGACTTTTAATTACATAATGGAGTGACCTTATTTCTTAGGAGTCAGCTTACCCTCTTCTTATTTCCCTTAGAAGTGTCTTTATTTTGTGCAATAGTACCTATTGAGTAGTACATATTAGTCAAATAAATCATAAAAAAGTATATAAATATAGTAACCCAAGCCCTATGAGCTCTGGCTATGAGTTGTCACCTTAGGTTGCAGATTATTGGATGACTCACAGGGACAAGTCCAAATGTTTATGAAATGAACTATAATCCCAACAAATCCACCCTATAAGTTATTCAATAAACTTCAGTAGAGTACAAGGCAGTTTAATCAGTACGATTGCACCCTACAACTTATTGGGTGACCCTACAAGTCATTGTGTAACACCTGGGATTTTGGTCCCTGAAAATTTTTAGGTCTTTGAACTTACTACCCTGACTATGACTCTCTCTACGAGTCAAAGAATATCATTTTGGGTCTTAAATACCCAATCATAGTCAGATCAGTGTGCAAGCCTTATGTTTTTATTATGACTACGTCTAGGGTTACGAGTCATAAAGACTCATTACAAATCATGGTGCCCAAATCCTTAAGTGACTAGTGTGTACCCCAAAAGCTTCTATCTGGGTTATAACTTGAACTCTATGAGTTATAGGGTTACTTGATGAGTCATATAGTGGAGTCATAAGGTTAACAGTTGGGGCACCTTAGGACACTATCTTAACTACGAGTCAAGTTATTAACACATCACCAATCTTCATGAGTACTAGGGTGACCCGTAACGTCTGGACAATAAAATTCCCAACTTTTAGTAAGGGCATATTGATAATTTCCCTCATTCCTTATTTAGACCCCACATCCATAAAGCACCAAAGAGGGATTATTTTCAATACTTTAACATATTAAATACTCTCTTCATTCTCTCAAATTCCCCATTAAAGATAAGGTTAATGTTTCAAGGAAAGTGATCATCTAGGGTTTTAAGGTGGCTTCTTCTTCAAGTTTCCTGGTAATTAAGGCATGTATATCTCTCCCTACATAGGTATTTTCTTAATGGCATGAAACTGGGTTATATTCACATGGTTTTGATGTTGGGTTTTGAATGATGTGTTGAGAGTTTTGATATAAATTGTTTGAATTTTTTTCCCATGATTACTACTGATTTATTATGCATTGAATTATTGGTTTGTACATTCATTGGGGTGCATGGGAATAGTGAATAAATTTAAGGGTGCAAGGATTCCCCAAACTTGTGAACAATATAATTAGGGGTACATAGATTTCCCAAATAATTGGATTTTTGTATTGAAATTGATAAGAACCCCAACCTACTTGCATGATTAGTTTTGGAATGTGATTTATCAATTGTCTTGACTTATTTCTTTAAAACTAACGCATTACGTGAATGGCAAAAGCATTAAGGATGGCTTGAAAATATTATGGGGTACAAAGATCCCCACAAGTGGATAATAATAATCTTGAAAACGTTACAGGGTACAAGGAACCCCCCAAGTTGATTTTAATAATGGGGTATGGGTTATAAGGATCCCCCAAAGTGTTGTCTTAATGACATTGCTCGCAAGCTATAGTCGATGTAATGATATTACTTAATGGTACCTTAATGATTGACTCCTTAATATAATGGTTGGGTTATATGTTAAATGTTTTAATTGAGCTTAATATAGGTTTTATTATTTTGCCATGAAGTTGTGAGTCCCAAATGACTGATACCAAAAACTCATGTTTGCCGAGATGGGGGTTGGTCTTGATGACCATGTGTTTATGTCACACTATCTGTATATAATTGTATCATGGATGGAAAAGGGTATGAGGATTCCCCGACCTTTTAAATATCCTCAATTCATGCATCTAAATAAACTAGGGCCTGACCAAGGGGAGACACTGGACCCATATAGCCTGTATGTAGTTTTATGATGGTCAAGCTACACAATCTAGGCTAAGATCTTTAAATTGCATGCTAAGCCTTGTTCCCTAACCCGATATGTTATATATATGTATATGTATATATTTGTGTGCATTTGGATTTTTTGATTGATTTTGACTTATTAATCATGGCATTACTTTATACGTTATCCTTGAGTTACATGCTAGCGCTCAACTCGCTAACCATCTCTGGACATTGTATCCCTATGCAATACAGAAATAAAAAATACTTATACTTATCCTACGCAGTGACTAGGTAATCGTGGGATAGATCATAGTCAGATTAAAGTGGTGAGCTTCCATACTTCGGAACACCTTATTTATTTTTTGGTTTTTCATTGTCATAGACTACTCTTTTGGCTATTTTTGGTTATCGTCGCTGGTATGTCTTAACTTAGATAATTTTAAGATTAGTAGAGATTTTGTTGATGTTGTTGTAGACTTGGGTATTGGGTATTGATGTTGACACTCTTATATGTCCTTGAACTTATTTTTTCTATCTTGTTATATATTTGGGTTTCAGTTGTCATTAGGTGAGTTATGTTCTATTTGGCTAGGCAAATAGGGTGGTCTCCAATCCTTGGTTTACTTAAGAAACCCATCATGGCCAAGCCTGGTTTAGGTTGTAACAAACATAGTATCAGATCCTAGGTTTGGTGTCATTAGGTGTCCATAAAGTTGTGTCAAGTAAAGTCTCTTTTATAAAGGTATAGCGTTCCATACTTATAAGGTAGAGGCTATGAGACATTTAGGAATTTTTTCTTTTCTTATCATTCTATTTTGGGGCTATACGGTCTAAGGTATTGAATCTCCTCTAATCCATATTTGTTCCCTTTTCAGATCATGCCTCTCATAAGATCTAATACACATGAAAACTCATCTATTTTTCCAAAGGACAATATGGACAGAACTTCTCCTAACCCTGGGGTACAGATTTAGTCTAGGGTCGCTACTTATGATTGCTCCCATGGAGTTTCACTAGTCTCCAATAATCCTTCTCCAGATGGTGACGTTCACGATTAGTCACCTCAAGGAGATATTACCAATGCCGAGTTTTATTATTCCATTCATCTGTTGACCTATTTGGTGACATCTCAGCCACATCAGTTAGGTCATATTGGTGTTGTAGTGAGTTCTTTTGAGGCCACTAGATTCAGCCAATTTATGAGGTTGAATCCTTCTATTTTCACTGGTACTAAGGTTGAGCAGGATCCTTAAGGTTTTATAGATGAGAAGGAAAATATCTTTAATGTTATGTATGTTGCTGATGTAAAGGGTGCGGAATTCGCTGCTTATCAATTGAAGGATGTATCTTATCAATGGTATGAAGAGTGGGAGAAACTTATGGGTGATAATGTTTAGTCATCTTTTTGGGATGACTTCTCGAGTTTTTTTCTTGATCGTTTTATTCCTCAGGAGTTGAGGGAGGCAAAAGCTGAGGAATTTGTGAATTTAAAGCAAGGCAAAATGACCATTAAAGAGTATGCCTTGAAGTTTCATCAATTGTCATGATATGCTCCTGAGTTAGTGTCTAGCATGAGGTCTAGAATAAGGAAATTTGTTTCTAGGTTATCCCTAGATTTGATTTTCGAGAGCAAGGTTGCCTTTTTAAAAAGGACATGGACATCTCTGGACTTGTGGTGTATGTGAAACAAGTTAAAGAAGAGAAAAAGAGGCAAGAAGATATGGGAGAGAGGTAGAGTAAGAAGTTTTGATATTATTATCAGGGTGGAGGTTAGCAGTAGAGTGGTAGAGATGCTAGAAAATGGTCTAAGAAGAAGTGGGGCCATTCTAGGTCATATTCGATCGTTAGTGCCCCTTAGCCAAGGCCGCCCAATGACCGTTGTTTTAAGAGTAGTGATGGTCCCAAGGCATTGGATGACCAATCTCAGGCCAGTGGGTCCTAATATACTCCATCCTATCCTTCATGTTAGCTTTGTTGTTAGTTGAATCATGGATTTTGTGGTGAGGGGAGGAATCAATGTTTCAGTTATGGTCAAATGGGGCATCTGCAGGGAAATTATCCCTTGGGTAAGTTGCTTCTGGGGATAATAAGGTCCTTGTTTCTAATTTATCATCTTTTGCACCAAAAGGTAACAATTCTAGTACCGGCACTATTCGAAATTATTTGTATGCTCTTACCACCCGCCAAGAGTCTGAGGTATCTTCTAATGTCGTCACTAGTACGTTACAACTTCTTTCCCGTGATGTGTATTTTTTACTTGATTTAGGGTCTACTCTTTTGTATGTGACCCCTTATGTGGTCGTTCATTTTGGTTTTGATCTTGAGTGTATTTCTGACCCTTTTTTGTATCTACCCCGATGGGTGACTCTATTGTGGCTAGAAGAGTCTATAAGGGTTGTGTGATATCTATCAGTGGAAGGAAAACTTTGGTAGGTCTGATAGAGTTGGGTATGGTGGATTTTGATGCTATCTTGGGGATTGATTGGCTCCATTCGTTCTATGCCTCTTTAGACTGTCGGACTCGAAAGGTCATTTTTAAATTCCCTAATGAGTCAGTTATTAAGTGGGAAGGGAGTTCCCTAGTTTATAAGGAAAGTTTCATATATTATCTTAGAGCCTAGAAGTTAATTTCTAAGGGGTGTCTTTATCACTTGGTCTGGGTTAAAGATTCTAACTCGGAGGGTCCATCGTTACAATCCATTCTTGTGGTTAATGAATTTCCTAAGGTCTTCCCCAATGATCTTCTTCGTTTCCCTCCGACAGGGAAATTGATTTTGGGATCAATCTTCTTCTGGACACTTGTCCTATCTCTATACCTCCCTATAAAATGGCTTCAGGTTAGTTGAGGGATCTTTAGGAGGAGTTGAAAGATCTCTTTGATAAAGGTTTTATCCACCCTAGTGTTTATTCATGGGGCGCTTCGGTTCTCTTTGTGCATAATAAGGATGGGTCCCTTCGAATGTGTGTAGATTACCGAGAGTTGAATAGGGTGACAGTGAAGAATAGGTATCCTCTTCTAGGATTGATGACCTATTTGACCAGCTTCAGGGTGCTAAGTAATTTTCTAAGATTGAATTTCGGTCGTGTCACAACCTGATTACGAGTCATGATACCATCTACCAATTTGCACCAGTAGGAAAGCCAATACCATAACCCGAACCTAACACAATGGGTTAATTCGTAAGAAATGCCCAACATAGGCAAAATTTAAAAAACATTAATTGCTAACACGAGGTTTCTAGATAGAATAAGAAATCATTCAAACACCGATCCCAAAACCTAGTAGAGCTAGTACAAGAGAAACTAATAGTATTAATACAACTCCAAGTCTAGAATAGTTAATACATCTGTATCATATACTAATGACTAAATACAAAAGATGGAAGGAAATCGGGTGACTCGAACTCCAAGAACTCACCCTATCTTAGAGATTTAATAACTGCACGAACCACAATCGACGGAGATAGCTAATACTCGAATCTACACTAAAGAGGTAAAAAAAGTGTTGTATGAGTACCAAAACAATGGGTGCTCAGTAGGCATCATCAGCTGACTAAGCTAAATCATGATATAAAAATGATATAGTGCAAGATAATCTTAATAAGTCAAGGTACAAAATTGAACCTGAATCATCTCCATCATCATTGTATATAATAAGTACAAAATTCGAAAAAATAGTATAACATAAGGCATCACCATATGCCAATATCATTGTACATAACAAGTATTAAATATCGGAATAACAATAAAACATAAAGCATCAACGCATGTTAATATCATTGTACATAAGAAATAAATGATTCAAAATAATAAAGCAACACGAGTATAATCTCAAGTAAAAACAAGTACAAAGTTGGCACCTATACACCAACTAGTGCATAAAGTAAAGAACCTATCATAGCATCCCAATCACTGGAGAGAACATCCAAGATGCATATATATATATATATATATATATATATGACCAACTTCTCATTATCCACAGTTTATTACAATTTACATCAAGCAACCATTTGTTAGCATTTATAATTATCATCAATAATAGTAATTGAATAACATATACCAATATACCCATAACCATAATCATACCACCATATAGGTATCTATCTCATCAATACACCCTATTTACCCTTATTAGCTAGACAACGTTTGATAATAAATCACTTTTTCACTAGTCATCATGCAACTGCTAACTATTATCCGTCCACTATTAATCACTTAGTTGCTATTCATGGATCAACGACTAACCATTATCTACTCACTAGCCAAAAGTAGCATCTAGTCAAGATTCACCACTAGACCGTATTCTCCAATTAACCAATATTCATTTCTAGCCAACATAATCCCACTAGTCACTATTTAACAAAAGACCACTAATCGCCATGAGTACACTTATTCATCTCTCAACTAACATCTCTTGTTCGCTAGAATCATTAATCCATAAATCCTCATTAAATAATTAATCGACATCATAAACTTACTCATCAATAGCAACTATTCATCACCATTGGTAAACCCATTATCATTAACCACCATAATGAAATAATCATCCCTATTAATAGCCATCAATGTCACTAGTCCTCTTTACCACTAAGGTTCATAAACCCACTAGTCACTGTTAGCCACTTAAGTAATATTCACCAGTAAGCATCTTTCATCCTTAAATCAAAAACTATACCAATTTATACCTCAACCCATTAGAAGACTACAACTGACAACTCTAATATCAATATTATTGCCAACTACACAAAAACATAAATAAATATATACTTTCCATACATGGGGCTAGCCGGATTCAACCGGTAGGTGTATACATAGGCACATCAATAACAATATCCTAGAGCCTTGACGGACATCATCAAGTCATCATACTATCTTTTGGACTCGAACCGGGTATCAATATATTATCATAATATCATCCGGCTTTGTCGGGCATCATTCTATCATATAATATCATCCAAAATCAAATCGGGTATTAATATATCATCATAATATCCTTTAGATTCAAACCGAATATCAATATCATCAACTTATTCTCCAAACTCAAACTGGGTATCAATATCATCAACATATCCTCCAAACTCAAATCGGGTATCAAATATCATCAATATATCCTCCGGTCTTTCCATGTATCATGATATCATCACAATATCATCATAATAGGCAATCAATATCAATAATAAATAATAAGCCCCACAGGGGATAAAGTAAATGACAAGCCCTACAATGGCTAAAGGAAAGTGCAAGCCCTACGAGGGCTAAAGTAAATGACAAGTCCCACGAGGGATAAATTAAAGTAAAAGCCCCCCGAGGGCTAAAGTGAAAGAAGGTAAGGAGGAGCATACCTTTATATCTTATCATTCATCGTCGAGGACAATTTATCCATAAATATATAAATATATATATACATATCATGAATATTACAAAGCATTAAGGGGTTCAACATGGTTGGTATCATAGCTTCTCAAGTAGTCAATAAATATACCTTTTATAACCCTTAGTATCATAACTCATAATATTAGCAATGAGAAGTCTTTCTAACATAATCACTAGTTGAGTTACTAGACAAAGCATAACATGAGTCCAACATAATCTACAGAGTATCTTTACACATAGTCAATAAGAATGCCTTCTAAACCATTAACATCATCATTTCCATTATAGACAATAAGGAACATTTCCAATACAATTTATTAGCATAATTAATAAGCATGATCATAACTTGCGCAATAGTATAGTTAACGACCCAAACACTAGCCTAAATGATGGACTAATCAATAGTATAGTCAAGGACTCATTATTACAAAAATCATAAGCTAGTCATTTAGATCTTTGATATAGCCATAAGAAATATCATGAACAATGGCCCATTAGTAGCACATTCATTGGCCTACTATTACCCTAAAGATATTTCATCATTAGTACGAACAATGGCTAAAGCATTACATGATCCATAATTTATTCATAGCATATTCAATAATATCACTTATGACATAGGCAATATTATATACAATAACTCATTTAATAGCACATTTATTAGCCCAACCAATAGATAATCATAATAACATAATTAATATCTTGACATAAGTTTTATCCAACAAAGCATACAACGGCATCATTACTTAGGCATCATTCTCAATGCCATTCCACATAACCAATAAGTATCAAAAATCATCAATATTGCATTAAAAGGGCACTCTTTAGTTAATTACTAGGCGTAAGGGTTCAAGGGACCGAATCACAAGTCTTTTCTTAAGGGCGGTCAACAAGCCCACATCTAAATTGCTAAAATACATTCTAAGTCAATTTCTACCCCAAACTAGGCTAACAAATCTAAATCAACTAGTAGATGTATAGCACGCCACCATAAGATCTAAGTGTGACGCACCGCGTCACTACCCATTAAATCCATCCCGTTTTGGGCACAATTCCGTGCGTTTTGGGCACATTTCGGAA